>NW_027636490.1:0-31958 GCF_947650265.1 Symphodus melops | reverse complement strand
TGATTAAACGGGCTGTGGTCCCGCTCTCTCACCAGCAGCAGGGAAAACAAAAGAGAGGGGGGACGCTGCCCCCTGCTGGCTCAGTGCCTCAATGACTCCAGGCGGGAGCTCTGGTGGGCTTTTAATAAATCCAAATCTCACGACTAACTTAGAGCAAGACGCACTCATGCAGGGACAGGCCATCTACAGGAGGAGGCTTCAGGTGAGACACCCCCAACCCAAGGAACGCAATCTCCCAGATCCAGACAAAGACAATCTGAGGATTTGAGTTGGGACAGAAGTCTTACTGGATTAAACTATTTCAAAACCAGCCGGCTCCTTTTTTAAAAGATATCGAGTCAATGTTGAGCTCCGTCTTGACACGAAACGCTAAATCAAACGGATAGCCGTTTAGAAACTGTCGTGTATGATTGCTTTTTACGAGCACCTAAAATCTGCTGATTCATTTCCAGAGGTTGCATTGGACAGAATCGCAGACAGACCCGTCCCGCAGACAGACCCGTCCCGCAGACAGACCCGTCCCACAGACAGACCCGTCCCACAGACAGACCCGTCCCGCAGACAGACCCGTCCCACAGACAGACCCGTCCCACAGACAGACCCGTCCCACAAACAGACCCGTCCGCAGACAGACCCGTCCCACAGACAGACCCGTCCCGCAGACAGACCCGTCCCCACAGACAGACCCGTCCCACAGACAGACCCGTCCCGCAGACAGACCCGTCCCACAGACAGACCCGTCCCACAGACAGACCCGTCCCTCAGACAGATCAGCCGTTAGAGAAACACTGAGACACACACATGTTCATTGTCAAAGCTTGAACTGTTTTGTCTCACGTAAAGAGCTCAGGCGTATTCCTACGAGGAGAGCTCGACGATCAATCGTCCGGCCGATATTAGCTTCATCAGTATCGGCTCATTTTATCACAGATATAGAAGCGTTATTATCGGATTTATTCACCAGTCAAAAAGCTTTTTGTTTAGAGATTTACACGCGTGTTTGATAACTTAATCTGAGAGATTAAAGCAATGAATGTGTATCTGACTGATCATTGATCTGAGGAGGATATCGGCTGATATATCGGCATACCCGCCCCACATCGGCCACATCGGTCTCGCCCGAGTCAGGTTTCTACGCGGGACCAGTTTGCAGAGAGCGGTAAAGAACATTGAGTCAGAGATTATTTGACCGCCACCAGGGGGCCTCTCAATCAAACAACAACAAAAGGTGACGTAGGGCAAGCGGGGAATCATGGGAGTGATTCTCTCTGCAACTCTAAAGAGAGAACGAGGGATTTGAATCCACACTGTCATGAGCATGTACATGTTGCACCTTTAGAGGAAGCCATAAAGGGCCCCAGACAAAACCCAGATACACGATGATGATGCGTTTTATTCGGATATGTTTCGACAAACTGTGCTTCAAATCAGCGGTTCAGGAGAGGATGCTTCAGAAAATATAACGCAAAGTATAAATACATCGCCACACACACAAATCCAATACTGTCCCTGAGCAGAGCGACGGCCTCGGCGTTCCAAACACAATCACACCAGATATATTCCTCTCGTCCTTACTGGAAGTGGCGAGCTACAAAGCGCCCACATTCTTTCCCAGCCTATATTTAGCGCTCCGACATTCAAATGGAGGCCAGAGGAATATATAGCCCGTCTCAGTCCTCTGGAGGGCGAGTCTGCAGAAGACACGGGGGGGTAAACGAGGTTTCTGGATTGACGCCAGGCTGGCGTGAAGGATAATGGCCGCCCTGGGAACCAGCTCCCTGGGACAGGAAGAGTGTTGTGTGGAAAGCTGAAAAGGAAGCCCAGTTTTCACAGCGACATTAGCATGCTACTTTCTGTTTGCACAACTTGAGAGGATAGACCACAGCGCCCTCTCCTGGCCGACGCTGGAATCAGAGCAACATGAAAAGGAGGAGGGTGCGAGCTCGGACGCCAGCTGCTCTGAATATCAAATGGCAAACACAAACGGTATGTAGGCTGAGCACACCTCTCACCTTGCAGGGGAGATAAATACATGTTAGCATGTTTGCCCAGGGATGTGTCAGCCCAGCCTTTGTTTATCAAGGTTCAATAAGACGATAAAAAACGTCCTTACCAGACTGATCGTTCATCATGCGGATGGCTTTGGCTTTGGCCAGCTCCAGCGCCGTGACCCATCTCTGCCGCTCCACCTCTGTGCTCGCCTTCAGGTGGTAGGTTCGGCCGCCGCTGCTCAGGACGATGTTGCACGCGTCCTCCGTGTCGATGTGCGCCGTGGCCAGGTTGATGGTCCCGCGGCACGTGTGGGCCATCTCCGCCTGCGTCCTGCGAAACACGACGACGCGCGGGCCGAGAAAAACCAGACGGGGAAGACAAGAGAAGAGGGAGTGAGAAGGGCCGACGACATTTTGTGTCGCACCTCATTGTTTTTTATTTGCACTGAAGGGAAGAACAACTGACAAAGTTTGTACAGCCGGTAAGCACAAGCAGGGAGGTGAGGAGGAGGATTCACTTTGACAGCCAAGCAGCGGACGATTTCATTCAACATAACAAACTTTCCTTGCAGCACATTCATTTAAAAAAAAAAGAAGCAGAAGCATTCGCCAACGTTGAAACATTTCCACCTCGCTCAGCGTGACCCGCCTGACCCTGCTGCGAGCGTGCTGAATTGTGGGTACTCTCTGCGTGGCCTCAAACTAAGACCGGACTTGTTGCACATTCGGTGGGCAGCGGTGGTCAAGATAACAAGGCCATTGTTTGGCTGCAAGCTCTCTGCAGTGAGCGAAGCCAAACAATGAATAACAGCGTGAACAAAGAAAGGACAGAGTGTAAAAGAGAGAGAGAGAGAGAGAGCAGGGGAGAGAGAGAGAGAGAGCCAAAGCAACAGAGCGAGAGATTAGAACAAAGAGCAAGAACATAAACGTGCTGTAAAAGTCAAAGCCAAATGTTTCCAGTGAAACGTTCACAGTGCAGAGCCTGGAGGCCTCCAGCTAACAGAGTTTACTACGGGTCATAAATACTTCCTAAATAATGTTCTTGTAAGAGCGGCGTGGCTACAACTAACGGGATTAAACGGGGAAATAAAGAGGGAACACTGCATTTACAGTTCTGTGTGGTTGAAGTGGCGTCCGGTCGTCCTGTCACGGTTACACGAGCTAAGCTGTGGGCATGCTTCATCGTGACCCTGGGAGACAGACGGGGGGGGGGGGGGGCAGACAGCTGATTTTACTGATTAGCAGCAGCGAGCAGAGAGCAGCAGCTAATCAGTGAAATCACACGCTGCGTTGTTTCAGATGTTCCTCTCAGGGTCAGGTTGTGTACAATGTGTTCGTACGTTTTCTGGAAAAACAGGAACTCCAGAGGCAATCGTGTGTGTGAGAGAGTGTTCATCGGTCTAACATCCACTCAGTCGGGCCTCAGCGAGCCCTCGCTGCCAGCAGCAGCTGCCTCTCCACCAGCTCCGCTCTGTGGCTGCAGCCTCGTTAACTTCTGCCAGCCTGCGAGTTCCCCCTCGACCGGTCCGAGTCGACACTTGTGACAACGCCAAAGCAAACGACAAAGCGCCTCACTGTTCCGCCCTCCCGCCGGCTGGGCGGACGGCGAGCGGGGATCCAAAGCAAGCCCAGTTTTTTTTCCTCGCCGTCTGCCTGAAAGTGGGTCAACAGACTGAACGCGCTGCTGATGAGCAAGACGAGGACCACCTCAGTGATCGCGTCTGCCCGGTGGGGAGGCGAGGCCATGCAAAGGCCATGAAATCATACAGGCAAGGATTCTAGAAAAGCTGGGAAAGGGAGATAAGGACCACGGGGGCACTAAGTAGGAGGAGGAGGGGGGGGGGGGGGGTAGAGGGGAGATGAGGGCAGCTGAGAGCACGAGACGGGGGTCCTGCATGATGCGCCGAGCCGGGAGAGAATTTGCATTTGCAGTGTTTGTTTTTTTTTTGTTTTTACCTGTCGGTCCCCTGCGCACATATCCTGATAAAACACACGTCCACCGATCTGGAGCGTGTAATGACAGAACAAACAACCAGTGAACAACACAGAATAGACAGCCACAAGCGTGAGGGGAGAGTGTGTGTGTGTGTGGGGGGGGGGGGGGGGGGGGGGGGGGGGCAACGAGGTGTGAACACACACGTCACGACACGTCATACACTCAGGAGCGTGGCGTGCAGAGGAAACAAGAGAGAGCCAGACAACCCAAGCGTGGGAATGATTTCATCTGCTACAAACTAAAACAAGGACACGATGTGGCCAGACTGCATGCAGAAAAAAAAAAAGACATAGACCCTGTGGACAGACACACAGAGACACTGTAACATATGCACAAACACACGAGGAGCCCATTAGCAACATTAGATCATTCAGCCGCTGTGCCAGGCTGCTAAACAGGGCCCAGGCGACCTCCCCCCCCCCCCCGCCCAGGAGCGCCAGCGGTAACACCATAACCTGACTCTCAGCAGGGACACCGGCGGGGCCGATACCCCACTGAGAAACCTAAAGTGATAGGATCTTGTTTCTCTCCTGCGGCGGCTCAGAGGGAAGAGTGGGTAGGCTTACTCTACTCTACTATACGGGAGAAAAGTCCGGATGAACCGATACGGCAGCTCCGATAGCGCTCGCGGCTTTAATGCCCTGTAATCTTCTCCAAAGCACCGAGACAGATTCACGAGAGGAGGCGAGTATTAAAACTGGTCAATTAAGAAATTGAAAATGAAAGAAAGCACAGATAAGAGAAGAGAAGAGAAGAGGCGGGGGGAGGCACAGTGAAGCTCTTTCTGTGTATTACACACACACACACACACACACACACACACACCCAGGCTACTGTGGGGGAAAAGCCAGCCTTGCAGTGTTCGGGCCAAAAAGTAAATCGATAACAAGTGCAATGTTGAAGTCATTACATTTTAACAGACGCAAGTGCTGAGTGTGACAGTCCGCCCACGCAGTTACCATCCTTCACTGCCCTTTGACTTCTCCGCTCGCAGTCGCAGAGCGAAGACGGAGCAGGCTTTGAGTAAATCCCTCGGTTATCGGCGGGGCCTTCACCTGGCACTCCGATTGACTTTAATCTAAACTGGCTTTTACAAAAGGGCAAACATGTGGGGGACTCAGGATGGGAGATGGGAAGGAAGTCACTCGGGCATCGGCTTAATGAAACATCTACCTGTGGGATCACAACACACATTCATGAATCATTAAATCATCGAGCTCTCACTTTAGAAACAGCTCAGAGCGTTAACGCCACATAACTGCAGAAATAAGGAAAGCTAAGATCCAGCACAGTTTGGTTTTTTTTTTTTTTTTTCACATCACATGTTATCAAATCTGTCTGACTGCTTCCTTTTAACTTTGTGCAGACTGTAGGGACAGAGAGGAGCAGACGAGGCCCGAGGTCAGACGCACACAAAGCGCTCCGCCAAGCAGGAGGACATTCAGGAGACAGGGGACGACGTCTCTCGCTGCCTCACTGCCTCCGCGCTCAGATGTCGCCGGGCTACCTGACGGCAGTCACCTTACAACATAATGGACTATTAATAAAGGGGAAGAGGCGAGGCGCGTCTTTCCTTTCACCACGCGTCGCGCCTTGGCTGAACTCAGCGTGTGTCAGATGACACGGTGCTGAAAAAACGAGGGCGGCGAGGGCAGCGCGAGGGACTGAGGGGTTGAGGCAACGTCGTCGCAGCGTGGTAGCATTTCAGCTAGCATGAGAGCATGTATGACTGGTGGAGCAGCAGGGGGGACAACGAGAGTCAGACATTTCCCAGAGAGAATTCCTATCCGGACAAGAATTCACTTTCTAATAAAAATAAATTAAAAAAAAGGGAAGTGAATCCGGCTTAATGCCCCGTTTACACGGAGACGCTGTGACAGTAAAACGAAACAGTTGAGTATCGGTTTGGCCTTTCGTTCACACGGCGTCGGGTGAAAACGCGAGCTTTTGAATTCGACCTCCAGGGTGGAACGAAACTGATACGGGGGAGGGGCGTATCGCAGCCGTGCGAACGAAACGGAGCGAACTCTCTGGCTGCGATGACGTCATACATGTGGACATGTGCAGTAACAGAGAACAACAATGGCGGCGGATTCGCTTGTGCCATGTGCTTCAGCAGCTATTCGCGTTGCATAAACAGAACCTTGATATGATACATCGTGTGTGTCGCCGCCCAAAGAGCATCGAACACTTGCAGGCAAATTGTTCAACCTTTACCCGAGCACAGGGCGACCACACGCAGCGTTTAGGTAGCTTCATAAACCGCCTGATGAAATGTGGCGTTTGCATCTAGTTATCCAAGAGGGCTTCATATTTACTTCCAATCATTATTTTAACTACTGCAAGTAGTTAAAGGACAATTTAAGATTTTCTTTTCTTAATGAAGCCGATTTGTGACGGATGAAATAAAGCTTGGACTGATGAAACTCAAGCGAGTGTTGAACAACAAACCCTTCCTCCCATGCAGGTTGATGCACGCTGTGCAATCATTGTTTTCAGTGTGGCGTCATTAATCGCTGCATCGCACAAAAGGTCAAACATGACGTCTTCACGGGGACTGATGTTCTCGGCCGTTTCAGCAGTTTGGAGATCAATATATATAAGTTTAACCCCTTCATGTCTGCAGTGTGACCTAGAAGACGATGGAGCAGGATGTTAATGTCGTCAGAAGCCAGTTAAAGAAAGGTGGGTCAACGTGCACGAGAGACATGCAGTCAAAGTGTTGAAATAATCTGGACTCAGGGGTGCAGCCATGGCTCTGTGCCTCCTCCTCCTCCTTACCTGCATCCAGGTGTTGTTTAGCCTATCGCACAGCTAATGTTGGCTCACGGGTGGCGACTGTGCGTTCAGAAAGCAACAACAAACTAATAACAGCCGGATGATGTGAACATCTCGTCACAGCGATCAGACCAGGTTGGACAGTTTATCTTTACATATGATATGTTAGCTAAATGTGTGCACTTTAGATTATGCACAGCTACTTTCCTCCCGACTCCACAATTAGCCTTCCTTATGCCGACTTATTTATTTGTTATTTTTGTCTTTGTGTATGTTTTCCTGTTTTGACTTTTTGCATTTGTGAAGCACCTTGTAACACATTGTTTTAAAGGTGATATATGAACAAAGGTTTACATGCATACTTACTTTCCTGGCAACATACAGTAAATGCTGTGTGTTTTTAAATTGTGCACATGCAGGTTTCTAATCTTGTTCCAGCTCGGGTTATGCATATTGTCTTTGTAGGTATGATTTTTAAATTTAGGACAACAGGCTTAATCTTAGTATACGTAGGAGTGTCTATAATTAATGTAGATGTGTGTGTGTGTGTGTGTGTGGGGGGGGGGGGGGGGGCCAGTGGGTATTGTTAGATTTAACAGATGGTTCATGTTATCGAGTGTTTTTGTCAGAATGATTTGCACTTCCTTCGGGATCAATAAAGTATCCATCTATCTTTCTATCTCTATTGTGCCTCCTCCTCCTCCTCCTCCTCCTCCTCCTCCTCACCTGTGGAAACAGCATCAGAGCTACAGGTGTTGTTTAGTGTGTTGCACAGCTAATGTTGGCTCACAGGTTTAAACTGTGTGTTCAGAGTGCAGGTACAACTGATAACATCCCATCACAGTGATCAGACTGGGTAGACTGGGTTAGCTTACTGTGCAAGGAATGAATGAATGTTGTGGTTTATTTAAGGAGTGAATGTAAAATAAAATAAAAAAGAAAAGTGACATTAACGTAAATAAATAAATTCTTAGTTGACTTTCATGACTTCACGTTTTCCAGTTGTTATATTGGGGAAAGAAAGCAGGTGACATCTAAATGTCCACCTGTCAAGAGCCAAAGCTAAGTGAGCTAGCCTGCTAGCTGATTCTGCAGCTCCACATTTTATCACTTTAAGGAGAAATAAATATAAAGCTCAAATGACTGGTGCGAGTCTGCACATCTGTGCTGCTGCTTTCCTGCAACATGCATTCATTTAAAGTAAAAACATGTGTTTCTTTGTTGTTGTTGTTTTTTCACGGTCAGCTCGAGGTAAACAGCTGACAGCTAGCTGTATTTAGCCTGCTGCTAGCCAGCTGAGCAGCCAGCTGTGATGATGCGCTGACACAGAAGGATGACGCGCCGCGCCGCGCGCACAATGTGCCGTTTGTTTTGACATATATATCCTGTGCACACTGCGTATGAAACATTTACCTGTAGTATGACAGGAGGCCATTGCTGAGGACAAACCATCGCCGCTGGTACCCTTTCAGATAGTTGGTCCATTTAAAAAGCCAGCCCTTGTAGGTATCCGACCCTGGTGCCGGGGCCGCGGCAGACGCGGATGCCGAGCCCTTGCCTTGCTCGCTCATCCTCCGCTTTGCCGCACGCCGCCCGGACTCGGGGTGCAGGATAAACCTGGGGGGACAGCGGGAGGACACCCCACCGGGACTACCACGGCGAGGACGTCGTCGTCGGGCACCAGCAGCTGTTGAGTTCCGCGGGGGAAGAGGGTCCGGGACGAGGACGAGGACGAGGGAGAGACACAGCGCGGACTCCGCTCACATGACGGCGGAATGGACGAGAAGCGCTGCCAAGACACTTTGCTGATGCAGACTGCAGAGGATCCAGAGCACAGAGCTGGACCCGATAGAGAGGAAATGCCTCACGTAGACCCCATGCACTCGAAAAAGGCTGTAACTAAAGCAACAGGGATTTCCATGACAACACTGCAAAACAGTTTATGGCAGCGATGTCGGGAGAGAGAGGCAGCGGACCTGCTCATGCACGCAGTCCGGATGTGAATGGAGATTACTGCTCTATCCATTCACGTCTATGGCTCAGACCTGCGTCATGTGATGTTGTTTTCGAGACATTCCCAAACATTTGACATGCGGTTTGGCGGCCTGTTTTAATTCTGATACGCATCAGCTGAGCAGGGACGTGTCCACTCTGTTTCCACTGGGGGGCCCGAACTGGGTCACAAACTTACACATGGGGAGGCATCAACATAAAGGGTTTTTTTTTTTTAAGTAACCAGAGAGAACACGTGGCTTACTCAATAAAAATGTAAAGTAGGCAAATATTGCAAGGAATACAATTTATTATGTATTTTATTTTTGTTGTTATTTAAAAAATGAGTCACTCAGTCAGCAAAAACTTGAATTGTGTAAAAAAAATCCCGCTGAGGAATTAGTATTTTAATTTACAAAGGTGTGACATTTAAACCTGCTCCAGTTGGTGACAGAGTTCATCCACATCCACCCAACACGACATAACGTAGGCCGATTATTTACTTTGACTATGATGAACTTCCTCCCAAATACACGCGGGGAGTTTGCTGCGTTATTACTTTCATAGTTTTTTAAAAAAATTGATTTAATTTTAAACTCTCTTCAAAAGCATGAAGCACGTCGGGCTTCAATAAAAGAATGACAGACGATAAATTAAAAATGAAACTGACAACTAGATAAAATCTAAAGATTCTAAAACATGGTTAGAAAGTAAAATCAGATCAAAGTGGACACCGTATAAAACAATAAAATATGTAGGTTTTAATTTAAAGTGAAAGTCCGATAAGAAAAATCCATTCCACATATAAACCTAAAGTAAAAACAATGTTGATAATTGGTCAATTAAAAGTCTGATTAAAAAGGTCATTATTAGTTTAACGGTGATTCAAATTATCTCGAAGGATTTCTCCTTCGTATTCCTCACGTTCCTGTTGTCTGGACTTCCTTGCTGCAGAGGCGCTGCTTGTCAACAGGCAGCTGTTTGGGGCCCCAGGCCAGTATGGGGCCCCCCAAACAGCTGACAAACATTAAACCACAGCATTGCCTTAACATGTGCAAATTTTGCAATGACGGTAGGAAACCTCCCTAATGGGGCCCCATCCTGACAGCACTCACTCTCAATGCTCTGCGAAGTATCGCATGGCATTATTGCTGTGAAATTAATAACAGACGCTGGTTTTGAGGGGCCCCGAATGAATGTTTGCCTGGGGCCCCAACAGACCCGAGAAGCGGCCCTGGAGGTCGGAGCACTGAACTGTGAAATATTAAGAGAAACAGTGACGTTGAAAAAAACAAAAACCCGACTTAGTTGATGATTATATTGTGTTGCATACTTGATGTCTTTAATCCAGGGGTGTCCAAAGTGCGGCCCGGGGGCCATTTGTGGCCCTTGAGTGGATTTTTTGTGGCCCTTGACTTCAAATCGAAGAATCAGAAGATTTTGGCCCCAGGCCTCATCAGATGGCATATTTCGTTCTTTTTTTCTTCTTCATGTTAGCGAGGGAGACCTATAAAAGCCTGACTATTCTTCCCAAAAAAAATAGAACATAACAGTTTCCCACTGCGATTAGTTATTGTGTATTTACATTATTTTTTGAAGAGGTCAAAATACAAAAAGTTCCTTCCAATATTTTAAAAAAAAAACAAAAAAAAACCCCTGTGGCCCGTGAGCGATTCTAACGCGATAATTTTGGCCCGCAAGAAAAAAAGTTTGGACACCACTGATTTAATCAAATAAGGAAACAAACACATCCATATGAAGCCGCCTGTCTCCCAACAGGATTCATCCGCTGCATGATCAAAACATCACAGAAGCAGAAGAGTATCATAGAAAATACTCATTTAATCACTTGATTTGTGCGTTTTTTTTTCTGTATTTGTAACACAGTGGCACCTTAAATATCTGCTTTCAAATAAAAGTCTGTGAGATAGTATGCAGGACAGATCCATCTTGTTATCTAGTTTTGTTTAATACACATTTTTAGCAACAAAAATACAACAAACTGTCAGGATTTCATCGTGTGTCGTTTCTGCTCAGGCTCCTGATAACATCTCTTCACCACAAGGTGGCGATGCTGCCAAAAACAACCTGCGTGTGGTGTGAAGGCTGCACAGGATGGAGAAGTGACCAGAGAGAGAGACTCGTGTTCTTAAATGCATTTTAATAATCTTCCGTGTGTCCCCAAAAAACAGAATTACTCACACAGTACTAACACGGTTAAAAATAAATACAGGTAAACATCTCTGATAAAAAACGGTAGCCCTTTTTATTTGAAAACGCGCAGCAGACAAACGGATGAGAACTCATGCTACACACAGTTGCTTCCTAGTTATAACTCTGCTACATATTTCGATTTTCTTTTTACTAAGAAAGAAAGAAAAGAAAAGAAAGATCATTTCACACGGCCATCTGTCCTGATTGGGATCAACACGACGTCTTAGGAGAGAATCAGGAGCTTTGTGCCGGTGAAAAACGACCACACGCTCACTCCACTCAGCTGCTCAGAAAACCATGTTGGACAAAAAAATTAAACACAATATCAAATGTTCACATCAGTGCAATTAAACCCTGACCCGTTGGCTCTACCAACAAAAGCATGCAACTCATTAACTCTATGACTCACTCTTATGTACATTAGGTCTGCTGACTCTCAGTGCAGCCATGCTCACATACTGCAGCGAGGCCTAATCAAAAAAAAAAGAAAAAAAAGCAACTGTTAATTTCACAATATTACCAATTAGATACGGTTCAGATACTGATATGCAAGCTTTATTTTAGGTTCCCTGTGTGTCTGAGATGGACTCTACTGGGACGTCGCTCAGCTCTGCTTCCTCATTTCTGCATGACGAGTGCGGTACATCGACTGTGTGTGAGGCATTTAGAGTACAATATGGGGGGACATAAAGCCAGTCAGGCCCATGGGGTGTGTGTGTGTGTGTGTGTGTGTGTGTGGGGGGGGGGGGGGGGGGGGGTTATTGCTCCTTCCTGATCCAAAGCTTCAACATCTGTCTGTTGTCATGCAGTCTGTCCTTTACATTGCCTGAATGTCAGCTATCAAACCTGCCTCTCTCGCTCTCTCGCTCGCTCACACACGCTCTCACACGTCGACGTCGCATGCACACGTCTCTTGTCTCAGCCTCGCAGCCTCCTGCAGGTCTCCCAGTTCCCTGGATTTTAATGTATTCATCTGAAACAGACACGCTGAGTGAGGGGAGGGAGCAGATTAAAGCCCTACAGTACATCGAGATAGGGACTGCAGTATTTTCTGCTGCAAGACAACCTTAAAACATCTTTCGTCTATATGCACGGCGAGTTTGGAAAACAGGGACAGGAGGGGGGAAAAAACAGGCTACTTCCTCAGAATCTAAAATCACTCCTATCTAATCTCATTTCCACATAATCTCTCCAAGCGATGCAGCTTTTCTTCGCTCTTTAGTATCCTATCTTGATGACTCTCAGCCTTACAAAGAAATCCAAACATGTCAGGTATGAGCGTGTGCTTGACTTCACTGAATAGGATGAGTTGAAAAAGGAAGACTCGATGATATTGCTGCCTCGCTGTTTTTTTTTTTGAGTCTCACAATCTCAGCTTCAGTCCTGTCAGACCAAAAAGAGACAACCCCTCTCTTACACCTGCTGCTGTGTCATCAGTGGAAGCACAGCCGTCGTGCTGATGTGAGCAAATATAACTGTGCTATTCTAGTTATATATATATATCACCTGCTTCCTCTACTTTTCTCGCACCTTTACGTTTGGCAGAATTTGAGTAGGAAGTGGTTGGATGACCATGTGTGAATTTCAGTGTCTTTACAGCGCAAGAGTCTAATAAACCTCATTATGAAAAATCAGCTCAGTAAAGCAGGAGGCCACAGGGTATATTTCCAGCCATTGAGATAAAAAGTCCTTTTTTTTTTTTTTCCACCGCCGCTTCTCGCCTGAGGTGAGAGAGGGGTGTGGATGGGGCTTCTCAGGGTCACATAATGGTGCAGCGGTTCCTCTGTAGCGCCCCCTGCAGACGGATGGAGGTGTGATTCTGGCGCATGCCCCGCGCCACCGCGATGCCCAGCAGCTCTTTGAAGAGCAGCACGACGTGCCAGTTGAACTTGGCCGAGCACTCGACGTAGCCGCACTTCCACGTCTTCTTCACCAGGACCGACACGGCCCTGCGAGGCATGAAGCGCTGTCGCTGCAGATCTCGCTTGTTGCCCACCACCAGGATCGGCACCTCGCTGCTGCTGCCCTCCCTGCAGGAGTGCGTGAGAAGCAAAGAGAGGAGGAAGGAAAAAGGGCAAATAATGTTCAGTTCTAAAAAAGCACAGCTATCATGTTGGTGTTAGTCACAGTGGTTTGCGGGGAGTGTGAAAGATGTCTATGTCCTGTTTTTTTTTTTCCTTCATTCTGAGGTGTGTGGGGGCGGACTGGAGGATTACAGCTCACAGGCTCAAGGGGCCTCCCACCACACTGAGCAGCAACTGGTTTACAGCATTATAATGTGTGAAACAGTATGCACTGCCAGAGGTAGGAATACAAGATTTTAGACTCTCTACTGTGTTAATGAAAAACATCAATATCTTTCAGGATGATGAAACACTTTTACTTAAACATGTTCGGGAGCCATCAGGAGACACGCACCTATTCGCCCATTTTCCCGTTTTTAATGACTCGTTTCCAGTGGTTTCTTAAAGATCTCGACTCATTCATGTCATCGCCTCGAGGTTACAACATTGCCAAATTTGATTTCCATGTGTTTAATCAATTATTTTATATTAACAATGCTGTTTTCCGTTATTTTTTATCATGTTTTTGAAGACATATTTTTTGGGGGGGCCTTTCGTCTTTATTTGAGCAGGACAGCTGAAGAGTGGGCGACGACATGAACCAAACTGTGTCAGAATCAGGAGTCAATCCAGCAAACGACGACGAGGACTGCAGCTTCTGATCGACCAACTGAGCCGAGCGTCGCCGATCCCTGATTCCCCCTGTTCCAACGCTGCAGATGAAAGAGACGACGCCGGTCTCGTTGTGATAACGAGAACATTTCCGGGCGAACTTCAAAACAAAACAATCGTCACTGTAATAGGCATTAAACACTAAAGAGGTAAGTTATGCCTATTTCTATGTTTGTTTTGTGTCTTTGAAACTCTGGTGATACAAGATAAATATGTCGAGCTCTCAAGAAACCAGCTAGAAACCGTTTTTAATCACAGAAAGAAGGAAATAAAACGTATGGATGTGTGTCCGTGGAGTTTCCATAGGAACCCAAATTGAAGCCTGACTTAAAAACACAACATTAATAGTTCACTTGGGGAGTGTTTAAAAAAAACTCTTAACTGGATTGGACTAGAAAGCGAAAACCATCATGGCAACCACATCAAGATGCTCATCAGACACCATGATTAGTGCATAGGTGTACCTTAGACTGTCCACAATAAAAGGCCACCCTGAAATGTGCAGTTTTTGCTTTATTGAGGGTCTGGGGACTCAGAACCAGTCAGTATCTGGTGTGACCACCATTTGCCTCATGCAGTGCAACACATCTTCTTCGCATAGAGTTTATCAGATTGTCAATTGTGGCCTGTGGAATGTTGGTCCACTCCTCTTCAATGGCTGTGCGAAGTTGCTGGATATTAGTGGGAACTGGTACGCGCTGTCGTATACGCCGGTCAAGCACATCCCAAACATGCTCAATGGGTGACATGTCCGGTGAGTATGCTGGCCATGCAAGAACTGGGACATTTTCAGCTTCCAAGAATTGTGTACAGATCCTTGCAACATGGGGCCGTGCATTATCTTGCTGAAACATGAGGTGATGTTCATGGATGTATGGCACAACAATGGGCCTCAGGATCTCATCACGGTATCTCTGTGCATTCAAAATGCCATCAATAAAATGCACCTGTGTTCTTCGTCCATAACAGATGCCTGCCCATACCATAACCCCACCACCACCATGGGCCACTCGATCCACAACATTGACATCAGCAAAGCGCTCACCCACACGACGCCACACACGCTGTCTGCCATCTGCCCTGAACAATGTAAACCGAGATTCATCCGTGAAGAGAACACCTCTCCAACGTGCCAGACGCCATCGAATGTGAGCATTTGCCCACTCAAGTCTGTTACGGCGACGATCTGGAGTCAGGTTAAGACCCCGATGAGGACGACGAGCATGCAGTTGAGCTTCCCTGAGACGGTTTCTGACAGTTTGTGCAGAAATTCTTTGGTTATGCAAACCAATTGTTTCAGCAGCTGTCTGAGTAGCTGGTCTCAGACGATCTTGGAGGTGAACCTGCTGGATGTGGAGGTCCTGGGCTGGTGTGGTTACACGTGGTCTGCGGTTGTGAGGCCGGTTGGATGTACTGCCATATTCTCTGAAACGCCTTTGGAGACGGCTTATGGTGGAGAAATGAACATTCAATGCCCGAGCAACAGATCTGGTTGACATTCCTGCTGTCAGCATGCCAATTGCACGCTCCCTCAATGCTTGCGCCATCTGTGGCATTTTGCTGTGAGACAAAACTGCACATTTCAGAGTGGCCTTTTATTGTGGGCAGTCTAAGGTACACCTGTGCACTAATCATGGTGTCTGATGAGCATCTTGATGTGGCACACCTGTGAGGTGGGATGGATTGTCTCAGCAAAGCAAAAGTGCTCACTATCACACATTTAGACAGATTTATGAACAATGTTTGAGAGAAATGGTAATATTGTGTATCTGGAATGAATTTTAGATCTTTGAGTCCATCTCATGACAAATGGGAGCAAAAACAAAAGTGTTGCGTTTATATTTTTGTTGAGTGTATGTCGAGCTCTCAAGAAACCAGCTAGAAACCGTTTTTAATCACAGAAAGAAGGAAATAAAACGTATGGATGTGTGTCCGTGGAGTTTCCATAGGAACCCAAATTGAAGCCTGACTTAAAAACACAACATTAATAGTTCACTTGGGGAGTGTTTAAAAAAAACTCTTAACTGGATTGGACTAGAAAGCGAAAACCATCATGGCAAAAACGCTGATAATAAATAATTTGGTTTTTTAACAACCTAATTAGCTTTAAAAGAGCGATATGTAACTCTGACCCCTAGTGTTTAAAATGAGTACTGCAGTCTAAACTCTAATCATCACAGAGAGCTGTCTCCCCCCTCCTCTCACATAGCTCTGCATGTGGTGGACACTGTAGCTTCAGTGTTTAGCCAGCTCTGCATGTGGTGGACACTGTAGCTTCAGTGTTTAGCCAGCTCTGCATGTGGTGGACACTGTAGCTTCAGTGTTTAGCCAGCTCTGCATGTGGTGGACACTGTAGCTTCAGTGTTTAGCCAGCTCTGCATGGCTCTGTAAAGCTTTCTGCGTTCTAACCTCTCTCCATGTTTCATCTCCAACATTGATCCTAGTTTGAGCAGCTTTCTGCTGCTGGAGCTTATTAGAAACATGCAGAGGCTTTTTAGCTCGGGTACAATCACTTCTATCTGAAGCAGTTCCACTGCCCGCTTCCATCGCTGCAACACCTGTTCACCTGATAACTGCTCTCATATCTGGCAAACCCAGGGGCGTCCAAAACGGCCTTCAAAGCCCCGCCTACCTTCTCTGGTCCAATCAGATCCAGAGCATTCAGGAGCAGAATCTAAAGTTAGAAGGAGGACATACTGGCTGCTGCATTGTTGTCAGAGAAGCTTCAACACGGCATGTTTCCTTCATGATCACAGAGGAAGAGAGCAGCTCTCTGATTGGTCCTTTAACTTTACAGACTTCCTCGTCAGTTTCGGTGCCAAATGAAGTGGAGCTGAAACAGTTGATTATCATTTTAATGAAAAATATCAACACTTTGGTAGGTTTATTTAAAATTCACTGAGCTCATATGATTAAATCAGGTACATAATGAATCTTTGAAGGAGCAACGATGTGCGAGCGAACACCTGCTGACTGCTGAAATTCTTAAAGCTGCTGCATTAACGATTGACCCTGAGCTCTCTCTGTGAAGAAAGTTTTCTCTTTGTTACATCATGTCTCAGCTTCTGAAGAGAGGTTTTTCCTGCTCACACACATTTGCACGTCTGCATTGACAGATGGGCAGATTGCTCGACTAAGAGGAAGAAACAGAGCGACTAATGTACACTGCAAATCTCGAGTCCCCGAGAAGAGCGCGTTAAAGACGCTGGGCTTGTAAAACACGTCGCAGTGATCCTCTCACTTTGCTCCTTCTCACATGTTGTGCTCACATAACAGACTTAAAAATACCTTCTCACGTATCTGTTGGAGCTGCAGTTTGTTTGTACAACGTGATGTAGGCTATTGATTGTGTGTGAACGCGTGTGCACGCAGGAGTACACACACACACACACACACACACACACAGGAGTGATGAAGCCGACACTTTCACAGTCCTCCCTGAGCTGAAGGTAGCAAACGTGTCAGTGAGCGAAAAATAGAAAGTCTACAATTGGTTTTGTTTTCTGCTGATTTTTCCTGCATTTTAATGATCTGTATTTACAGGTCATGTGGATGTTTTTCCTCTTCTCGTTCCTTGCTGTTAAAGCTCCATTATTCATGATTGCAGTTTAAAAACAGAGTCCGTCCCTTCTCCGCTCATTCCTCCCCTCCTGCAGTCTGACCTTAGATCTTTTTTTTCCCTGCAGTATAATCACACATTTCCTCTGTTTTTCATTCCTCCTGCATTCACCCTTCGCTTCCCCAGCTGCCAGTGATAATGGTTTTTCTGTCATGGGCCATAAACATTCGTCGTAACACATTTGGAGCTGCTGAAACATGGGGATGATGCTTGCTGGTGGTTTGGACGTCTCACAACGTCGCAGAGCAAATGAGGCCACCCATTGCACCTTTCAATATGTAAATATATGCAGATATGCCAGCAGCATGAACTGTGGAGCAGGTGATGCCTTTTCATCCAATCCTTTCCCACTCCTGTTGGGTTTTGTGGAAGTTTTCTGTTATTGATTAAAAGCCAAGGCAGGAGACCTTTGTTGTGACTGCCTTTTAGTTCGTTGCTGCACTCTTTCAGAAACGAGAAATATCCTGACAACCGTCTTTAAAAACCAGCGAAGACGTAGTAGCATTCGAGGCAGCTCTCACGCACCGACGCCTGAATCAAATGTCATTACTAAACTGTCAGAATGTAGAGCGGAGCGCGCCGGATTAAACGATATCCCAGCATGCAGACGATCTGTCACTGTCACACCGTCACAAAATGTTTAATTGAACGGCTTTGTGGCAGACACAGCTGTCTCCTCAACGCTTGATGTAAAAGGTGTCACCGGTCAGTGGATGTGTGTACAGTCCGTATACCTGTGCTCGACGATCTGCTGTCTGATCATCTTGACGTATTCAAAGCTCTCCACGCAGCAGATGTCGTACACCAGGATGTAGGCGTTGGCATTGCGAACTCCTCTGCAGCGTAGGTCCAGCCACTCCTAATGGACACACACAGAGAGAAACATGAGGTGTGTATATATACATGTGTATAGACATATATACAGGGCTTTCTAATTAATTAATCAAAATTAATCGCATTTTAAGTGCATCACAATATTTGCCCTAAAAAGCAAAACTTCTCAATCTAAATGGATTTAGGTGGATGAATAAACACAATGCATCATATTTTATTTGCTTCTCAGTTTCATAAAGCTGTTGGATCTTGTTTGAAATAGTTTTTCTGCACAGCAGCTGGAAAGTTGGATCACATGTTGCTAGCTTTAGCACATTTTCTAACCCCTCATCTTCTATCACTAATAGTGGTCTACAGTCCAGAGCAACACATTTAGAGAGTGAATTTGTAAGTTTATCAGATGTTGAATTACTAATTTTGGTCCTAAAGACAGTCATTTGGTCGAGTTTAGGCTGCAAACGCTTCTTGTTTGTACTTGTGGTGGAGCTAGCGAAAAAGCTAGCGAAAAAGCTAGCGATAAGTTAGCGAAAAAGCTAGCGCGAAGCTAGCGATAAGCTAGCGTGTAGCAATGACAAACCGTTCTGCACCGTTTATGAGGCAAACTGAGATTAGATGCATTAAAAAAATCGACATGTTAATGTCTTGCAATCAATTAATCGTAATTAACACGTTAAACTCTTAGTTTATATATATATATATATATATATATATATATATATATATATATAGTCTTAAATGACCTCATTAGTGTTGGGAAATGGCAGCATGGTATGCAGTGGTCTGGTCTATCGCAGTGATTATTTTTGTAATGAGAAAACCATCTCCCAAGATAATGAGATAAATAGGTCAAGATCTTAAGAGCAACAACCAGAAACACTCATTATCACAGGAAAATGAAGTCGATCAATAACTAAATGTAAGTCGATAATAAATCAGGCCACGTTCACACTGCCAGCGAGGAAAAAGGAAAAAGGATGATGATGCCTTTTTAAAAACCGGACACCTTTTTCAGTTGAATTGTTTTCACTCTGCAGAAAAGCGTCAACAAGGACGAGTCGACAAGGTACGTCTTCCCTAGTAACCTATCTGTCCCTAGTTACCGCTGTAGTGTGACTCGTGTGTCCGTTCCAGCTCTGTGCACTCTCGTCCATCGACGCCCACCAGCTGCGTTCACAGCTCCGCTTGATGTTGGGTGGCTTCCAATTCATTCAGTTGTTCTTGGATTTGAGAGTTAGACTGCAAATGTTTGTTTTGTTTTTTTTGGTTCAGGCTAAACTGAGGTTATTGACATTTCTTACTAAAACAGCTGTCTGTTGTTTCAACACAAGAATGATGGAGCAACAGTTTTCAACAACAATGGCGAGGGAGAAGCTCTTCTGACTCGTCTTTTTCCAGGATCCGATATTCCAGGCGAAGAGCTGCTGCTGATGCCTGCAAGACATGATTCATTGACCTTGACTCCGTGTTTTCTGGGTGATTTTGATCTTGAAGAAGGGAACGCATTAATCATACGGAGCTCAATGTGTGCTGGTGAGAAGTACACAGACCCTACCTGATGCCATGACGAGTCAAGTGAAAGTTTTATTGGCGTTTCTCGTTTTAAATCTGGTCCTTAACTTTGGCTTTTACTGATAACATTACTCTAAGTCCATATTCAATATCAACTGCAGTTATGACGATCCCATAAAAGTCCCATCATAATAAAAGTGAAGCACAGTTCTGATGTTAGGTCAACAGCACACAGCCTCAAAGATCCACCAGCTTTTCATGCTTCGACTAACAGACTACGAATATATTCAGGGACAAAATGTGGTTCTTTAAAATGCTTCTGAAGGACTTTGACTCAAAGTCAAAGTGCTGCTCCGCCTGCTCTGCGTGCAGAAAGTGCAGAGTCAATAAAGTCCCGGAGCACGCATGAAGTCTCAGAGCTCAGGACAGAGTCATAAAAACATGGTGACGTGGCGCGCGCCGGCAGTCAGCCCTGCACGGCGCCCGAGCTGCACACGTTCAAGGACGGAGACAGAGACAGAGGTTACAGCAAAACAGGAGATAAGAAAACACAGAATTGTAAAAAAAAAAAAAAAAAAAATGCTACTGAAGCTTTTAGCTGCAGGGCACATGCAGAGTGGCGAGCAGAAACCCTTGTTTGATGGTAATGAGACTGAAAAAATGATTAAAACACTCAGCATAAGAGGGAACATTTGAACCTTTAGTTACTTCAAGAGAAAGACAGCGACCCATTCTTCTATTCAGGCTGTTTCTCTGAGCTCTCTCCAAACCCCCCACACACACACACACACACACACACACACACACAACAACCAGCGACACCGCCTCCAACAGCATGCAATGAATTTATAAGCATTTGATCAGATAAAAGAGGACGAGGGAGAGAGACGGGAACATCAGGGGCCCGGGAAGAAAGGATGTGCTGAGGGAGGGAAATGAGAAAACAAACGCAGGCCTCGAGGGAATGTCGAAAAAAGATGAAACAAACAGCGGTGAGGGATCAAGAGACGAGCAGTCAACATAACCTCCGGGGTGCAAACACGCCGCTAATGAGGGGTCCTGAGACCCTGACACTCTGTGCAGGTTCACTTCATTCTTTTGGGTAAATTCAATGTAATTGAACAGGCAAACAGACAACACTGTACAAACAGTAGAGACTTTCTCTTCAGTGCGATTCTCTTTCTTTGCAGAGTTAAGACGACAGTCTGAACGCACGCTGCAGCTCAGCATATTTGTCTGGGTGAATATTCGAATCCTTTAGTTTCCGACGCCTCTCCGGGGTGTTGGAAAAATAAAGCCAGTGTGGGAGCATCAGAACCTGCAGTTCCTCAAATGTCCACTCGAGGCTCGCTGAAAAAACCTCAGAAGACACTCGTTCAAAAAAAGCCGCCTTTAGAGCAGAAAATAACATTTAGAGTCTGGATCGAAAACGTTTTCACGGGGGAATTAATTAGACTATAAGTCACCTGTTTTGGATTATAAGAAGGATGAGGGTTTATAATGTGAAGAGGCTTAGAGCGACCTCAGCTCCGGCACTTTCCCTGCTGTTAGCTTGAGACAATACGGCGACTGTTGTTGACCATCTTCAAAAGTCTCCTTCAGGAGCCCTTTCAGACTGTTGCCTGAGGACAACTTCCATCCGTGGTCCGTCGGATGCTTGGATTAAAAAGTATTAACAAAATGTCTGATCGTAAAGCCAGTGATGCCTGGGATGCATCTCTCCTCTTCCTACTCCTGAGGATTCGCCAACTTCCACTGCACTTCAATTCTTCTCTTTTTTTTTGTTCTTCCAAGATTTCTTTCTTGGGTTTTCTTTGCCTTTATATCGGATAAGACAGGCAATAAAGTGGAGAGAGAGAGAGAGAGAGAGAGAGAGAGAGAGTGGGGACTGACAGGCGAGTAAGGAGCCTCAGGTCTGACGTTAAAGCAGGAGGACGAAAGCCTCCAAACACGAAAACAAACAAAGCAGTTAAAAGAGAAGAACTGGGGTTTTAGAGGGTTATTTGCTCGACTCTTTCTTGGCTGGGCGCTTCACCGGTGACTTGCCGTTGGTCTGATGCCCAGCAAGGAATAAAAATGTCCTCTGAAATGTTCAGTCTGTCGAACTTGAAAGTGGCTGAGTTTGTTTCAGCGTTTCACTAAATACGAGCACATGAAATATCAACACCAACAAACATCCTTACACTTGATTTAAAAGGTGAAATGCACTTTTACACTGCAGGTCTGACTCACACGTTCACACCCTGATGGCGGGCGTTTCTATGTAAAGTGACCATCAGAAGTATAATTCATATATGACGACGAAGCAGCGGGAGCGACTGGGGGTTGTGATTGTTGCCCAAGGACACATCGGACATGTGGATGCAGCAGCTGGGGATCGAACCAACGGAGCCACAGCCGCCCTTTCTCTGTAATATCGGGTACGTTTCAGTCGTGTTCTCCAAATCCTGGCTTGTTTATCTTGTCTTGTCTTTACTCGAGTCTGGGGGATTCAAGGCTCGTGCATCGAAGTCAGAGCTGGACACACCAAGCTGCTTTGCTAGATAAGTTTACGCTAATTAAACTTAAATTAAACAAACGCTGTATTGTTGCTCGGGGAAGTCATGTCATTCAAGCGTCTCTCCCTCATAGCTGAGGCTAAACTTGCTGCTCTGTTATTCAGCTGTCATCGCTTCCTCTCTTTAACGCTGTCTTGCTTTTTTCCCCGTCTCGTCCTCGAGGGATAAATTCACCTCTCATTTTCCTTTTTGGTGACTTTCACCAACAAACAAACAAAACTGCTCCAAGCTGTGCAATGAGGGGGGGGGGCATGGGGAGGTTAGCTAGCGTCATTGCAAACTTGGTCACATCTATTTTAATGCAACTTGTTCTTCACATGTTGGAATCTGTACCGTGCATGTAGCATGCATTTTGCTCTCTTTGTGCTTCGTTGAGTATGCGTGACTCCACCTGCAGGTTTTAAAGTTAGCCCTCCTACAGGACCCGCCTACAGGACCCGCCTACAGGACCCGCCTACAGGACCCGCCTTCGGCCTGCTGACAAGCAACGCCTCTGTTCTCGGGATAACAATAATCGTAAGGTCATTTCCTAAGGATCAAATAAAAAAACGAACATGATGGTGATCCAGTAGAGATGAACACCCTCGCTCTCTCTCTCTCCAATAAAGGCAAACAATAAATCTTAAAATGCATGGATGCATGTCCTCTTGGGGCTTCCGTACATATATAACCATGACCCCTATTCTGTTTGAGTCAGTGTTTATTGACTGCGCCTCCTGTATCGATGATATCTCCTCTTTGAAGCCGTAACACCGTGCTGCTTTGAGAAATAAAAGGTCGGCTTATTAAAATCGTTTTTACGCCTCCAGAAAGCATCAAGGGACACTGATGATGATTCATTTGTTGTCACTCGCCGTGTTTACGTTTTTTCCCTTCTACCTCCTGCAACAGCTCGTGCAACTTGAAGCAGGAGTGTGAGGAATCTAATTACATCGCTCTCGTGATTGGAGAAAGTGTGCCTTTTTGAATCAACATGCAACACAGGCAATCTGCACAAATAAGATCAGGAGATAATTTTCAATGGGGGGGGGGGGGGGGCGGGAGCGGGGGGGGGCTGAGGGAGCCGGGGCCAATCGGCACAGCTTCTAATGATGATAACACCAACACACAGGTGTCACAGAGGAGTCATTCGCCTTCGCTCAGTTTGGATGAGGGGCGTTCGAGGGCTTCGTGTTGCCTCACACATGAGCAGAGATAATCAGGAGCATTAAGAACATGCAGCACCAAGATCACAAGAAAAAGAGAAAGACGAGGATGAATTCAGATTTTTTTTCTTTTTCTTTCCTCAGTTTGAATCAGATTTCAGACCAAGAGTGAAAAATGTGACAGAAGGTTTTATCCCCGGTGTAATCTCCTCTATCACACAGTGTCCAAAAGGATTTCAACCAAAGGAGGAAAAACTACGGAGCAACTATTCACCCTTTTTTTTTTTTGCAGAACAAGCGAGACGTTGCATGTTCTCATGATTATTGTGGCAATTGTTGACGTGACATGCACACGGTGGCTTCAGTTGCAGCTTTGCGTCCCTGTGCGGCTAAAAATAGCAGCTTGTGTTCTCATCTCACATCTCTTTGTCATCCAAGTCCTGTTTTTAAACGTGGAGGAGGAAGAGGAGGAGGAGGAGGAGCTGCAAGCAGCAACAAACCCCAAAACAAGAGAAAGAAATGTAGCGCAGCAGAGCACGGCTGCAGGAAGCTGAGATGAGATGCGTTTAAAAAAAATGCACGTGTGTGGGCATGTTTATTTGTGTGTGCTTGCAGGGACGTGAGAATGTGCCCGTGGGAGCGTGAACGTGAAGTGTGGAGCCACTCTCGTGAAAAAAAAAAGATCATCTCATCCATCACTCCTCAAGAGCCAAACAGATCACGTTTCCCTGACGACGGCGGGCCGCGCTCACTTCTCAGCCGCCTATGACAAAGCTGTGTCGGGGGGGGGGGGGCAGCTTAAACGTTAAAAGCTTAAACGTTAAAAGGTGCCTGCGAGGGATCAATACTGGAGGTCAGGAGGGAGGCCACTGTAACCTGTCGGGGGGGGGGGGGGGGGGGGGGGGGGCAATTAGAAATGTGTCACTCATGGCTGTTTTAAAATGATAATGTATGGGCTCCCCTGTGGATGACGCTCTCGTTACTCAACGCTGACCTATAACAGGCAGCCAATAACATCTGTCCGTCGGACTGTCCTTTTGAGTTATTCTCCTGGCTTGAGGGCGGCGTGTTTCTTATTTCGCGCTCTCGCTCAGTAAATCACAAAATGCTGCTGTAAAAGAATCCGATGCAGCTTTTAGTCTCTGAGATCGATATTTATTTCCTCTGATGTATTTGGTCTCTGATGGGGCGAGGGGGGGGCCGGAAGGTCAACTGCAAAACATTTGCAGAGAAGAGCAAAAATATTTGACTAAGTGCAATAATATAATAACATTTAAAGAAAAGCTCAAATGCATCAGAAAACGCAAAAAATATTTTTTTACAAAACCTGAATGAATCATGAAACATGAAAACACAATCATTTCATGAAAAACAAAGAATTTGTGAAAGAAAATATTTATCACCAATAACAAAAAAATAAAATAAAATCACAAAACACAAAAAAAAACCTGACAAAACAGGAAACCAATTTACAAAACAAGAAAAGATTTATATTCAAATAAAATGTCAAAATATGTCACAAAAACATCTGGAGAAAAAAAAAAAACATGTTGATGTGTGAAATGTTTTGAAACGTAAACGTGGTAAAAATAAAAAAAAGAGGGTATTTGTTGATGTAGAGAAAGTTTCTTTGAGCGCTGAAAACATGTTTCATCATCGATGATCTTTCCTCTGTTTTAAACATTTTAGATCAGAGACAAACAAACAGCCTCCTGTGAGCCGTGAAACATCCAGACTAGATTTTATATATCTCCTCAGAGTCACTTCCTTACTGTAAGTTGTGTTTTATTTATTCTCAAACAACTTATGTAAGCACAACTTTGGCACTCGGACACCTCAATTCTTTTTTTATGCCTCATCTTCGCTCAGGATGCTCACACCATCCAAAGACTAGCACGTCTGTGAGAGCCAAATATAAAAGTCTATTGGACATGAAAAGCTGGTAACTCATTTCCAGCATGTTATCAAGGACAAGATGGGAAAAAAAAGATAACTCAGAAGAAAATGTCCAGAAAGAGCATGAGAGGGAGACGTGAGTGGGAGGAAGGCTCAGAGATACACGAGAGAGGAGGGAGAGAAAAAAAAAAAGACAAGAAGAGAAATCATGGCTGAGTTTTGCGTCAGGCTTAAATCCATCTGTCATTACAGCCTATTGACATACTGTAACAGACGCAGCCTGAATGCAACGCTATCAGCGACACACAGATACACCGCCGCCTCACCGTCAACTAATAGAAATCTTTCCTGTCTCCAGAGTAGGAGAGGATAAAAATGGCTGTCGACTTGCTTAAAATGAGGTCACGAGTGGCGTGCCAGAACATCACTGTTGTTCCTTCGAAACATAATCTGAAGCGATGAGGAGCTGACACGCTGCTCGGGCACGGAGGCGGCGCACTGACTCACTCCATCCTGCAGCTTATTCATCACAAATTTCAGAGGACATTATAAAACCTCATTTGGTTGTCCTTACGTGGACGCTGTCCATTAAACCCTGTGCAACCTTTACTAATTGACTGCAGCAGATTCCCACCGTCTCCTCTGTTAGTCTTTTATTCCCGGCGGTATTCTAGCAGGGAAGCGTGCTTTAATTCAATCTGCTTTGTGCTGAAAGTAAATTTCAATCAGGTGTCTTTGTGCCGCCTGCCTCTTTGTGTCCACCGTCCCTGACCCCCCCCCCCCCCCCGGGCTGCACTTCTCTGTCTGCAGGGTAAATAAAGACGAGGACGGCTCCCTGTCTCGTCACCGTGAGAACAGAGGACAAAGAGAGCGAGCAGGACAGAAGCAAGAGAAGAGGAAAAAGTACTGGGTTGTTCCTCGGCAAATGAGGAGCCATAAATCTGTCTGAGAGACGTGTCGTGGCAGCGCTCGGCTAATGGTTTTTCTCTGCCTGTCTACCTTCCACAAAGTGGCCTTCCAGACGGCCACCGATTCTGAAAAGAGCAATTTTCCCACAGTATCATACTCGGGGTTGTCACAATGCCAGAATTTCAAACCTGGATATGACACTAGTGAAAATAAAACACGAGTCACACCTCTTTGTATATCGCAGCAACAACAGTGGAAGTCCAAAAAAAACCCAGCCTGGCTCTCCTTCCAAAACATTTAAGAATGAAATAATGGGTTTAAAGTTGCATCTCTCACCTGTTAAGTTGGAAATATATACAAACAAACATAATGGTGTTTGGCCTATTGTGGCCTAATAGTGTGTGTGCAATGTCAGACGCACCTCCCGGGACAATGAGGGACTATCACATCGAGGGTCACGGGCTCCAAAGCAACCAATACTGAGCAATTCTTTCATTGAATAACTGAAGCTGCAGGTAAACTTCAGCACACTGGGTAAATTGCTGAACAAGTTTGGCACTGAAAAATTGCAGACAAACTCCTGCACACTGAGAAGATTCAACGAAAGCCCTGGCAATCATTTGGTGCCACACGCTGCCGCGGAGAACTTCTCCGAATTGCACAAAAAAAACGTGGACAATGTTTTGGTACTGAAAGTTTAAAGCAAGCTTCTGCACACTCGTGAAATTGAACGAGAACAGAGGCAACACCTTCGTACTGAAAACTGCAGGCAAAATGCACAAAAAAACACTGGAGACGTTTTGGTCGGTGGTTCTGCACACTTTCTACATCGCCGGCGTTGAAACGTAGCCGCGGTGTGAAACACGACAGAGATCGTATCGATGAACGAATCACATCTGAAAACTTTTTGAGCATCTCCTCTTCAAACACTTGTTACTCTCCCACTCAGCAGACTCCTTTTCCTCTTACACCTCCATCACCACACTTGTTCTCTAATGGGGGTTAAGCACCATTTAGCGAGCAGAAAGAAGAAGCTCCATCAGGATGTCTTTATGGAGGGTCTCTGCGGACAGGAAACAATGAAGCGCACCTCTCCAGGCTCCAGAACAAAACGTTAAATCCACTCGAACAGTGAGGTGTAAATTCAGCAGCAGGTTTCCATGTCAGAGGTTTTTCCACATCTGTGCTGGGCTTTTCAAACCAACGCTTCGGAGGCCTTCCAGTTCAAACTCCTCCCCCTCCCCTGCGTTTTCCTCCATGGCCTGTTTTTCTCAGCGGCACCTCGTCTGCGGAGATAACGGCAGCTGTTGTTGGGAGGGCTATACAGTATGTGTGAAAGTGACAGGGGGAGAAAAAGGGGGGGGGGAATGTTTCAGCTGCAGCAGCAGAGTCAGGTGAGTGCTGACCTTGGAGATGTCTATCTGGAAAGCGTCTCCACTGAGGCAGCACCGAGACAGGAGGCGGACAAACACCGAGAGGCAGCTGAAGGTTGGATTGGACGCAACCAAATGACCTTTCACACAAATAGAGAAACACACTCCATACTTTGTGAGCTGGTAAAGAGAGGAGGGGAAACTTCCTCCGGGACAGGATCAGGATGGATACTGTCTGTGTTTCTCCTTAAATACAAGCTAACAGCGATTTCACTCGACGCCCTCGTTTAGAGTTAAAATGTAAGAGGTCGTCTGCAGGCTAACTTAATCAAACCCCGAGCAAATTTGTCACATTTTCACGAGGTGACTTCTCAAAGTGCTTTTACACCGACACATTCTCACATACTGATGGTGCAGGCCGCTGTGCCCCCCCCCCCCCCCTTCATACACCTTCAGGCGAAGCAGCAGGAGCATCTTTGGGTTTTATTGTCTCGCATTGGACACGTGGTCGCAGGAGCTTCCCGTGTGTTTCGGGCTCCTTAGTGTCATCTAAACAAGAGCACCATCATCAGCTGCTCCCACCTACAGTCGGTCAAGAATGGTACCCAAAGCTCCGTTTCCACTGAGCGGTCCGGCTCGGTTCATCTCGGTACGGCGCGCATTTTGCTGCGTTTCCATAGACTAATCCCGGGAAAGATTCCCAAATAACTGATCTGTACCATCCCACTTTTTGGGACCCTTCCGTTGGGGTGCCAAGAATGTTGAGCCGACGTGAAAAGGTGGAGCTAAACACTGCAGTCTGCGGATTGGTTGAAATAATCGTCACTTCCCGTGTGACAGAACTCCGCCGTGTTTAAACCATTGACTGTAACACACAGCTGATTGTTTACGTGTATTTGTCCTCGCCGCTCACAACCTTCTCTGAAACAAAGCTGGATTGAGTTCTTGTAATAAAGAGTCACATGACAGTGACAGAGGAGATGAACTGCTGGATGTCCTCCAGCGTTGGTTTTGATTGTGTCGCGTTTTTCTCCTTTGTGGAATTTGTTAGTTAGCGGTTAGCTGTTAGTGTTTAGCTGTTAGCGGTTAGCAGTTAGCGGTTAGCTGTTAGCTGTTAACGGTTAGCTAGCTAGCTAGCTAGCTAGATAGATAGATAGATACTTTATTGATCCCGAGGGAAATTCAGGCTGCTATCATATGACGATATTTTCATAGCGGCTATCGGCATCCGGCTTACATGCCGCCTACCAAATAGGGCACGGGTGGCTGTGGAAACGCAAACAGGATCAGGCTTAATCGAACCAAACCGTACCGATCCGTACCGGACTGCTGTGTGGAAACGGGGCTGAAGGGCAACCAGGCATTTACCGTAACTCACATAATAGAAGTGAATCACACAGGATGACTTAAGATAGGATAGACGATGGCAGGGATTCTGCAATCATTCAGATATTGTCGAATAACTGCAGATATGTATCGGCCTATCGTTCATTCATCTCTTTTCACGCGCCATGCTTTAACTCCTGGGCATTATTTCACCGTTTTCTGCTTCCCTCCATGAGCGCCACCCTGAGGTGTCATAAAGGGGTGACAGACTCATATTAGGGGCGAAATCAGCTTAGATTGCAATTTTGCTCTGGACTGAAATATCTCGATATGTGATATGTGACGCCACTGACTCGATTACAGTATCACAGGAGTCAGGACGATGATATATTGCAGTATCAGTATTTTTGCCTCGCTCCTTCCTCTATAGATTTAAACTCATTGATTTTGCCTGCGACCACTTTTATGAGAAATGCTTCAGGAAGTTAAATCGTTGATGATAGTATGAAACAATCCTCTTACATTACCATACTGTTTTTTGTTTGTTTGTTGTTGTTTTTTTCAGAAATAAAGAAGATGCCCAACATCAACATGTGTCAGTACAGACTTGAGAATAAGAGGTGGAAAGAAAAAGCTTCAGGCAAAGCTTACAGAACACCTGAGATAACTCCTCTCTGTTCCTGCTTTGCAAACAAACCTTGTGCATTGAGAGCTGCGGTGCATGACCCTGCAATCAGATGTTTCTGCAGCTAATGAGGTGTGGCACCTGACCTGTAGTCATGACTAAAAGGCCAGCCTGTTCTATTTTTAAAATCTGGACTTTAACCAGGTGAAGCCTGCAGCAAGAAAAAACAAAAAAAACAAAACATCTTGCCATTATTTTCTGTGCTTCCAGAGGTCTGCTGCTCACGTGGACACACACACTGCTCTCAGATAGGTGACATGTTGGGATTAATAAACAATATGCAAGCTGGCATTCCTTCCTCATGAGAGAGAGAGAAAGAGAGAGAGAGAGAGTTTACAACGTCAAAGTGAAGCTCTCCAAGGCTTTAAATCAGGCGGGTCTCCATAGCAACTAGTTGACTAGAGACAGTGAGGGGAGAATAAATAATATAGGTGTGTTTGTCTTTAAGGAATATCACAGATTAACACCATGATTAAGTAGGGGGTAGAAAGGTCGTGGAAAAAATGTGGGATTGGGATAAATCCCACAGAGAGACATGGTACCTGGCTGGAGCTGGATGGAAAGGAGGAGATTGGCGGGACGTCCAAAACCTTCAGCTCGTACATGTTGCCGTTCAGGATGACGGAGGGTCTGTACACATATCTGGTCCTGGTCGGAGTGTACACCTCCGAGAAATCGTTATAGATGAACTGGCGGATTATAGAAGTTTTCCCCACTCCGGGAGCACCGATGACTGCGATACTCAGCGTCTCCACCATTCCTGGAGCTCGAGTTCAGCACCATGGACAGCGGCGACGACAACCACAGATGTGACCGTGCAGAGAGACACACACACAGCTGGCCGCCGCTGCTTTCCTGCTGCTGCTGCTGCTCTGGTGGAATTTCAATCCAGCAGCCGCTAATGAATCACCTTAACCGGGTTCAACTGCGTGAGATTACGCGAGCCAATGACCGATCGGATCATCCAGAGCGCAGAAACTTTATCTCCGTAAATAGAATTTAAAAAAAATCCACGCAGCTTGGATGTTATCAGAAATAAATCCCAACCTTGATCACGCAGATGGAAGGATTTTCGTCGCCTCTGACATCCAACACAGAGACACAAACTCTTGGTTTTTTTTCAGAGGACATCCCCAGGCGACCCTGTCCCCGGAGAGGAAGCGTAAAAGTCCGTCCTTGTCGTCCCCGCATGGACATAATCTCATCCAGACTAGACTCTGACCTTGTCCAAACGCGCGCGAGCCCTTGGTGTCTTCATTGATTATCTCCTCCTCTGCACCTCTCACTCATTTTCAGCGATGCACCACATCCACAACCTCCGCCGCCGCGCGCGCCTCCATCACAGGCAGGACGCGCGCGCAGCAAACGCCGGCCTCGCGAATAATACGCTTTCCACGTGTTCTGAGATCGCACACAAACCCATAATCTTTATTTCCTGTCGATGACGGAGAGATAGATTCACATCTGCGCGCGTTAAATGTGAGGGGGGAAACCAGCCTGCTCACGCGCGTTAACCGTGAAGGCACATGGAGCCTATTAACGAGCAATATGCGTGTCTGTGCGTGTGTGTGCTTTAAGAGATACAGGAGCTGCTGAGTACTGCTCTCTCTCTCTCTCTCTCTCGCTCGCTCTCTCTCTCTCGTCCAATAGGATCATGTCGTGTGTGAGGCGTGTGAAATCTTAGAGCTCCCTTACGCATTTATTAGGAATAAATGACTCTAACACCCCCCCCCCCCACACACACACACACACACACACACACACACACACACACACACAACCACACACGCGCACGCACGCAAACACATTACACAACACATCATCCCGGTGTGCGCGAGGGTCATGAGGCAGCGCGAGACTGGACATTATCTCTCTGAGGAAGAGGACTTCTTGCATTGGACAGGTTCATGTGGAGGGGGCAGAGGCCCGTCTGTCCCATCAATCACTGCGGCCACTCTCCGGTTCAGTTCAGGGACTATCTGAGGAGTCAAACATCTGATGAGTTACCATTTCACAGGAAAGACAAAGTGCTTAAAATCGATCAAATATAATTAATGTCTGTAATCTCAATTGGAGTTTAGTTTAATACCCACTGAAGCATGTGATGCTATTTACTGATGCACATAGACAAGTTTAGACAAAGAATAACAGAAAAATACAGAGAGAAAAAATCAACATGATTCATTACATCGCCCCCTGCAGTGCTGATTCTAGACTCTGTTGGGGCCCAAAACAAAAATCAATTAAGGGGGCCCTCCAACTGGAGTTCATCACCTTCACACCAGTATCCTGACACTTCCTCTTTGTTCCTCTTCTGTTCCTTTTCTCTCCCCGGAAATATGATGAGTGATTCTCTCTTTATTTTGTCTTAGTTGACTGTCACTGATGAACAAGCAGA
>NW_027636491.1:0-105515 GCF_947650265.1 Symphodus melops | reverse complement strand
CACATAATCCATTAAATCACATACATTTGAGTCAAAAATACACACAAATCCATCACAAAGACAACCCCCAAGTACAAAGACTACAAATTAATGTGCATCTCTTGAAACTCATGGAGATGACTGAGTACAAAGAAATGGCGTGTACACACACACACATCAATAAATTACAAACAAAATTAATAAATAAATTCATTTGAGTCAAAAATACACACAAATCCATCACAAAACAACCCCCAAGTACAAAAAACTACAAATTAATGTGCATCTCTTTAAACTCATGGAGATGACTGAGTACACAGAAGTGGCGTGTACGTACACGCACACACACACACACACATCAATAAATTACAAATAAAATTAATAAATAAATTCATTTGAGAAAAAAATACACACAAATCCATCACAAAAACAACCCCCAAGTACAAAAAACTACAAATTAATGTGCATCTCTTTAAACTCATGGAGATGACTGAGTACACAGAAGTGGCGTGTACATACACGCACACACACACACACACATCAATAAATTACAAATAAAATTAATAAATAAATTCATTTGAGTCAAAAATACACACAAATCCATCACAAAAAACAACCCCCAAGTACAAAAAACTACAAATTAATGTGCATCTCTTTAAACTCATGGAGATGACTGAGTACAAAGAAGTGGCGTGTACGTACACACACACACACACACACACATCAATAAATTACAAATAAAATTAATAAATAAATTCATTTGAGTCAAAAATACACACAAATCCATCACAAAACAACCCCCAAGTACAAAAAACTACAAATTAATGTGCATCTCTTTAAACTCATGGAGATGACTGAGTACAAAGAAGTGGCGTGTACGTACACACACACACACACACACACATCAATAAATTACAAATAAAATTAATAAATAAATTCATTTGAGTCAAAAATACACACAAATCCATCACAAAACAACCCCCAAGTACAAAAAACTACAAATTAATGTGCATCTCTTTAAACTCATGGAGATGACTGAGTACAAAGAAGTGGCGTGTACGTACACACACACACACACACACACATCAATAAATTACAAATAAAATTAATAAATAAATTCATTTGAGTCAAAAATACACACAAATTCATCACAAAAAACAACCCCCAAGTACAAAAAACTACAAATTAATGTGCATCTCTTTAAACTCATGGAGATGACTGAGTACACAGAAATGAAACTCATCAAGGTACAAATTAATCACACAGTAGTTGAAATTCATTGAGGAACAAATTAATTAAGCAGCAATTGAAATTCATCCAGAAACAAATTAATTAAGCAGTAGTTGATCTGTATACATACACAGACTCCACCAGACTCTCTGGGACCTTCCAAGACTTGGCCTGAGCAGTGCAGTCAGTGGGGCCTGACTCCTCCCACGGAGCTGCAACAGACTACACTACACAGCTCAGGCTCTCCACTTCTCAGTCACTCCGAACTCTCACACCAGAGACACCAGACGTCGACTCAAACTCCAACCATTAATCCAAACGCAACCGCACACACTGTGGAGCTACCCAGCCTGCAGAGTGACTCGCGCATGCGCCCCAAAACTGTTCTTTTAAGAACAACTACTAAACTATTCTTTTCGGAGCAACAACCAAACTATTATTGTGAGAACGAGAACCAAACTGTCCTCTTCAGATCAATAACCAAACTGCTCCTTTTAGAACAACAACCAGATTGTTCTCCTCAAATTGTTGAGTCCCGCCTGATGAAGGTACACGACAGTACTGAAACGTTGCAACAGGACTCGACGATAATGGATCCCAGTGACGACTGGACTCCTGTCCACTACGGACGTGCGCCGGCTGGCCCCCGTAGACGTATCGACATAGGTAACATCCGACGAAATGACCAACCTGATCCACGGCGGATTATAAACCGCAATCACACACAAAACAGACCCACATATGCAGAGACTGTACGCGGTGGGCGATTCGCTCCTGCCTGGGACATGGGGAGGCCCGACGCGGCAGAGGCTCCACCTAAACACACTGCCCGCTTTACGGCTGACCCTCGACCGACAGGGTGGGTGCGTCCTCCCGCGCCTCCTCACGCCGCACAGTCCCACAGACAAGACAACAACCCGAACTACATCAAACCTGATCCTGCATTTAGTAAAATGACTAAAGAAATGTACAAGTTAATCAGGATGGTGCATCATGTAGGAAACATCTCGACCCTGATCGAACCTCCTACAGTGACACGCATCATTGACTACCTGACAAATATTATCTCCCCAGCAGCTCCTACTGAAAAAACAAAGCTTTTAATACAGGGGAATGCAAAGAATTGGGGTTACACCACTCAACTCATCCTCGAAGAACACTACCAGCACGGTATAGAAACGTGCATGGAGGTTCTAGTCGATTTACTCAACGATGACTGGCAAAAAGCCCACGAAGTGGCCACAAGATGGGCACAGAGAAACATCAAAAACAAACTAAAAGAGGAAACCCTGGAACAAACCCGGGACCTAATGTCGGTGGTGGTACAGACATGGCAGGAGAGAGAGGATTATAAAAACACACCTCTCCTCCTGCACACCTCTGACACACCAGCACACAACAGTAACACCAAGCACACACCACACACACACACACACACAAGCCCAAAGGCCTCCGAGCCACCTCTGAATAAAGAGACGACACAAAAAGAGACCTCACCACCTCACATGAGACCTCAAAAAGAGACCTCACCACCTCACATGAGACCTCAAAAAGAGACCTCACCAACTCACATGAGACCTCAAAAAGAGACCTCACCAACTCACATGAGACCTCAAAAAGAGACCTCACCATCTCACACGGGCTCTGCTCAGCTCTTACAGAGCACAATGATTGACAGCTCACCTCCCAAACAAACACCGCTCCCTCAGAGAGCACTAAGAGCAGCCCGCTCAATAATCAAAAATCCTTGTGTAGCAGAGGATGCGATCATGGACTGGGACATCTCAGCTGTATCTACGCCTCCGGATAAAACAAGACCTGCACCTCCAGTGAAAAAAACAATACCTGAGAGGCTGGTGCTGGTCCACGACACCACACCCAGCCTGATACCCACTCTCACAGAACACAGTCCACAGACAGACACACACACACCCACCCACACACACACAGAAAGGAACAAAACAGTCTCTCAAACCAGCATCACAGACCTATTTGACGACAAACGCTCTCCAACAACAAAGAGACCAACAAAACACATCAACACACTCAAAAAAATGAATGACTGGACCCTGTCTGCCAGAAAAAAATGGCTGATCATGGGGGACTCCAACCTGGCACGCATCCCTGAAATAAACCTGGGGGAGCTACAGGTGGATAGCTTCCCGGGCGCTAACTTTCGGCACGCAGGTGCCATCTTAGAAAAAACAACAGTTACAACTGAGGCGGAAATTGTCATCCTGAATTTTGGACTGAACAATCGCGCACAGAGCTTCAAACAAACTACACAGAGACAACTGCAGCGAACACTCAAAATAGCAAAACAGACATTTCCTGATGCTGACATAAGAGTGCCTGTCATCAACTACTCGTCTCTGTTATCCCACAAGGAACAATCTAATCTGAGAGAACTAAATGAATACATCAGCAAACAGACATATGCTCTGCCCCCTCTGCCTAAACACCTCTTTAAGACAGAGAAAGACAGAATACACTGGACGAGCGAGACAGCCACGGCCATACTCAACCACTGGATCGCACATTTAAACTCAGAGACCCCTCGAGTCTAAAAGATCATGAGGGTGCAAAAAATGTAATACTCTTATGCAAAAAGTTCACACCCAGCGAGGAGCAAATGGCACTCTTAAACAGAGGACTCACATTTATTCCCACTCTCATGAAAAAGAAGAAACAACAGAAACAGCTACTGCTGGACATGCAAAATTATCACAGAAAACTAAAACTCACGGTGTACTTTGAACGCCGACCTCAGACTGAGAGAGTGCCATTTGTCCTCGGGTCGAACTGGACACCGACGGCTGGAAAAATACCCCGTCTCATCAGTGACATCATAAAGGCAGACTCCTATGCTTACAAATCGCTACGCTGGGACCCTGAACCTGAGCACAACATCACCACGGATGAACTCAAGGCTTTGCGTCAACTACGTCAAGACACGCGCATCGTAATCAAGCCCGCGGACAAGGGCAGCAGCATAGTGATCATGGACAGAGAACAATATATCTGGGAGGGAATCAGGCAATTAAACAACTCAGAGCACTACGTCAAACTAGACCAGCCCATGTACTTAGAAACAGCAAAGGAAGCTGAAAGCGTACTGAAACAAATGCTCCAGGAGAAACACATCACCAAAAAACAATTCGATTATCTTAAAGGAAGCGACACGCCCAGATCCAGACGCTTCTACCTACTACCCAAAATACATAAAGAGCCACAAAAGTGGAGCAAACCCTACGAAATCCCTCCTGGCAGACCCATCGTATCCGACTGTGACAGTGAAACATACAATATCGCTCACTATCTGGAGCACTTCCTGAATCCCATCTCTACCAGACACCCCAGTTATCTGAAGGACACATATGATTTTCTAGCAAAAATAAAAGAAATCATGATCCCCAAGGACTCTATATTGTTCACAATCGATATAGACAGCCTATACACCAACATTGAAACAAAAGCGGGCCTGGCAGCTGTTCAAAAATACCTGACTAAACATCCCAACTCAAAAAGACCAGACAAATACATTCTGCAGCTGTTAGAAATGAGTCTGACTAAGAATGATTTTGTCTTCAATAAAGAATTCTACCTGCAGGTCAAAGGGACTGCGATGGGGAAAAAGTTTGCCCCCTCATATGCTAACATCTACATGGCCAATTGGGAAGAATCAGCTTTAGCCAGCGCCACGCTTAAACCTCTGTACTATTATCGATTTCTGGATGACATCTGGGGTGTCTGGACACACTCTAGGGACGATTTCTTGCTCTTTGCAGACCACCTCAACGGCCATCACTCCTCCATCAAAATCAAATACACATTAGATGAACAACAAGTGAACTTCTTGGACACAGTCACCTTTAAAGGACCCGACTTTGATGTGACAGGTAGACTGGACTTCAAGGTGTACTTTAAAGATACAGACACACACGCACTGCTGTTCAAAACTAGCTTCCACCCCAAGCACACATTCAGGGGGATTGTTAAATCACAATTATTACGATTCAAAAGGATTTGCACTCGCCAGGAGGATTTGCAAAGAGCAACAAAAACACTGTTCACGTCGTTAAGACAGAGAGGATACTCCAGGAGCTTTCTCAGGCACGCGCACAGAACGTTCACACAGGTAAAGGAAAAAAAGTATGAACCAGGAAAAATTATCCCCTTCATCTCCACCTATTCGTCAGCCAGTGTCAAATTAAACACCATGATTAAACAAAACTTTCACTCCTTTGTGGCAAACACACCCCACCTACAAAATTACTCCATTATTTCGGCCTACAGAAGGAACAATAATTTACTGGATTATCTCGTCTGCAGCACACTACCTAATTTAGAACCAACTAAACCCACCAAACTCTGCTTCAAATTACAAACAACCCCCTGGATAAAAAACACACACACCGGCCAAATTTTCAACATCAAACCAATTAGTGACCCCGACACACAAAACTGTGTCTATCTGATCAGGTGCAGGAAGTGTGACAAAAAATATGTGGGAGAAACAAAAAATTCAATTAGGACAAGACTCTACCAACACAGATATAACATAAAAAACAAAAAAGAAACAACCACCCACATTGTGGCACACTTCCTGCACCATGACCTTGAAGACCTGCAGGTCACAGGCCTGCAACATAATGCAGACTGGTCAACAACTGACCGTAAAAGAGCAGAGAGGGACTGGATCCTTAGGTTGGGCTGCAGGCACCCCCAGGGCCTCAATGACTGAGGGGGGCGCGGGGTCACCTGAGTGGGTCAATGGACCGTGCACATCAGAGGGGGAGCCACTTCGTGGCCCCCCTTCTGTTCTTCGTTTGCCCCTAACAAGCCAGTGCCTTCTCACCCGGGCCCCCGCGCCCTGCCTCTACATTGGGGACCTCACGGACCTTCACCAGTGCCTGAGCCTAACCAGTGGACTGAGTGCCTGAACCTAACCAGTGGGCTGAATGCCTAAACCTAACCAGTGGACTGAGTGCCTGAACCTAACCAGTGGGCTGAGTGCCTAAACCTAACCAGTGGACTGAGTGCCTGAACCTAACCAGTGGGCTGAGTGCCTGAACCTAACCAGTGGGCTGAGTGCCTGAACCTAACCGAGGGGGTTCCCTCGTGACCCTAGAGCTTTCTCAAATGACACCCTACCCTCACCCTAACCCTAACCCTAACCAGGGGGGTCTGAGTGCCTAAACCTAACCGTTAGACTCCTCAAATTAGATTGTGATACTTGAAAAAAACAGATCACAAAATCTAAAAACGTCTATACCAGAAGGTGACACTAGAGGGAGACAAACCAACGGGAGAGGTAGGGGTCTAGAGTTCTTTGAATTTGCTGTCCATGATCGCTATGCTTCATTCAAATCACATACTGAATTCGGCCGCTAAATTACACACAGAAAAAAACAAATAAAACACAATATACACACACCCATCACATAATCCATTAAATCACATACATTTGAGTCAAAAATACACACAAATCCATCACAAAGACAACCCCCAAGTACAAAGACTACAAATTAATGTGCATCTCTTGAAACTCATGGAGATGACTGAGTACAAAGAAATGGCGTGTACACACACACACATCAATAAATTACAAACAAAATTAATAAATAAATTCATTTGAGTCAAAAATACACACAAATCCATCACAAAACAACCCCCAAGTACAAAAAACTACAAATTAATGTGCATCTCTTTAAACTCATGGAGATGACTGAGTACACAGAAGTGGCGTGTACGTACACGCACACACACACACACACATCAATAAATTACAAATAAAATTAATAAATAAATTCATTTGAGAAAAAAATACACACAAATCCATCACAAAAACAACCCCCAAGTACAAAAAACTACAAATTAATGTGCATCTCTTTAAACTCATGGAGATGACTGAGTACACAGAAGTGGCGTGTACATACACGCACACACACACACACACATCAATAAATTACAAATAAAATTAATAAATAAATTCATTTGAGTCAAAAATACACACAAATCCATCACAAAAAACAACCCCCAAGTACAAAAAACTACAAATTAATGTGCATCTCTTTAAACTCATGGAGATGACTGAGTACAAAGAAGTGGCGTGTACGTACACACACACACACACACACACATCAATAAATTACAAATAAAATTAATAAATAAATTCATTTGAGTCAAAAATACACACAAATCCATCACAAAACAACCCCCAAGTACAAAAAACTACAAATTAATGTGCATCTCTTTAAACTCATGGAGATGACTGAGTACAAAGAAGTGGCGTGTACGTACACACACACACACACACACACATCAATAAATTACAAATAAAATTAATAAATAAATTCATTTGAGTCAAAAATACACACAAATCCATCACAAAACAACCCCCAAGTACAAAAAACTACAAATTAATGTGCATCTCTTTAAACTCATGGAGATGACTGAGTACAAAGAAGTGGCGTGTACGTACACACACACACACACACACACATCAATAAATTACAAATAAAATTAATAAATAAATTCATTTGAGTCAAAAATACACACAAATTCATCACAAAAAACAACCCCCAAGTACAAAAAACTACAAATTAATGTGCATCTCTTTAAACTCATGGAGATGACTGAGTACACAGAAATGAAACTCATCAAGGTACAAATTAATCACACAGTAGTTGAAATTCATTGAGGAACAAATTAATTAAGCAGCAATTGAAATTCATCCAGAAACAAATTAATTAAGCAGTAGTTGATCTGTATACATACACAGACTCCACCAGACTCTCTGGGACCTTCCAAGACTTGGCCTGAGCAGTGCAGTCAGTGGGGCCTGACTCCTCCCACGGAGCTGCAACAGACTACACTACACAGCTCAGGCTCTCCACTTCTCAGTCACTCCGAACTCTCACACCAGAGACACCAGACGTCGACTCAAACTCCAACCATTAATCCAAACGCAACCGCACACACTGTGGAGCTACCCAGCCTGCAGAGTGACTCGCGCATGCGCCCCAAAACTGTTCTTTTAAGAACAACTACTAAACTATTCTTTTCGGAGCAACAACCAAACTATTATTGTGAGAACGAGAACCAAACTGTCCTCTTCAGATCAATAACCAAACTGCTCCTTTTAGAACAACAACCAGATTGTTCTCCTCAAATTGTTGAGTCCCGCCTGATGAAGGTACACGACAGTACTGAAACGTTGCAACAGGACTCGACGATAATGGATCCCAGTGACGACTGGACTCCTGTCCACTACGGACGTGCGCCGGCTGGCCCCCGTAGACGTATCGACATAGGTAACATCCGACGAAATGACCAACCTGATCCACGGCGGATTATAAACCGCAATCACACACAAAACAGACCCACATATGCAGAGACTGTACGCGGTGGGCGATTCGCTCCTGCCTGGGACATGGGGAGGCCCGACGCGGCAGAGGCTCCACCTAAACACACTGCCCGCTTTACGGCTGACCCTCGACCGACAGGGTGGGTGCGTCCTCCCGCGCCTCCTCACGCCGCACAGTCCCACAGACAAGACAACAACCCGAACTACATCAAACCTGATCCTGCATTTAGTAAAATGACTAAAGAAATGTACAAGTTAATCAGGATGGTGCATCATGTAGGAAACATCTCGACCCTGATCGAACCTCCTACAGTGACACGCATCATTGACTACCTGACAAATATTATCTCCCCAGCAGCTCCTACTGAAAAAACAAAGCTTTTAATACAGGGGAATGCAAAGAATTGGGGTTACACCACTCAACTCATCCTCGAAGAACACTACCAGCACGGTATAGAAACGTGCATGGAGGTTCTAGTCGATTTACTCAACGATGACTGGCAAAAAGCCCACGAAGTGGCCACAAGATGGGCACAGAGAAACATCAAAAACAAACTAAAAGAGGAAACCCTGGAACAAACCCGGGACCTAATGTCGGTGGTGGTACAGACATGGCAGGAGAGAGAGGATTATAAAAACACACCTCTCCTCCTGCACACCTCTGACACACCAGCACACAACAGTAACACCAAGCACACACCACACACACACACACACACAAGCCCAAAGGCCTCCGAGCCACCTCTGAATAAAGAGACGACACAAAAAGAGACCTCACCACCTCACATGAGACCTCAAAAAGAGACCTCACCACCTCACATGAGACCTCAAAAAGAGACCTCACCAACTCACATGAGACCTCAAAAAGAGACCTCACCAACTCACATGAGACCTCAAAAAGAGACCTCACCATCTCACACGGGCTCTGCTCAGCTCTTACAGAGCACAATGATTGACAGCTCACCTCCCAAACAAACACCGCTCCCTCAGAGAGCACTAAGAGCAGCCCGCTCAATAATCAAAAATCCTTGTGTAGCAGAGGATGCGATCATGGACTGGGACATCTCAGCTGTATCTACGCCTCCGGATAAAACAAGACCTGCACCTCCAGTGAAAAAAACAATACCTGAGAGGCTGGTGCTGGTCCACGACACCACACCCAGCCTGATACCCACTCTCACAGAACACAGTCCACAGACAGACACACACACACCCACCCACACACACACAGAAAGGAACAAAACAGTCTCTCAAACCAGCATCACAGACCTATTTGACGACAAACGCTCTCCAACAACAAAGAGACCAACAAAACACATCAACACACTCAAAAAAATGAATGACTGGACCCTGTCTGCCAGAAAAAAATGGCTGATCATGGGGGACTCCAACCTGGCACGCATCCCTGAAATAAACCTGGGGGAGCTACAGGTGGATAGCTTCCCGGGCGCTAACTTTCGGCACGCAGGTGCCATCTTAGAAAAAACAACAGTTACAACTGAGGCGGAAATTGTCATCCTGAATTTTGGACTGAACAATCGCGCACAGAGCTTCAAACAAACTACACAGAGACAACTGCAGCGAACACTCAAAATAGCAAAACAGACATTTCCTGATGCTGACATAAGAGTGCCTGTCATCAACTACTCGTCTCTGTTATCCCACAAGGAACAATCTAATCTGAGAGAACTAAATGAATACATCAGCAAACAGACATATGCTCTGCCCCCTCTGCCTAAACACCTCTTTAAGACAGAGAAAGACAGAATACACTGGACGAGCGAGACAGCCACGGCCATACTCAACCACTGGATCGCACATTTAAACTCAGAGACCCCTCGAGTCTAAAAGATCATGAGGGTGCAAAAAATGTAATACTCTTATGCAAAAAGTTCACACCCAGCGAGGAGCAAATGGCACTCTTAAACAGAGGACTCACATTTATTCCCACTCTCATGAAAAAGAAGAAACAACAGAAACAGCTACTGCTGGACATGCAAAATTATCACAGAAAACTAAAACTCACGGTGTACTTTGAACGCCGACCTCAGACTGAGAGAGTGCCATTTGTCCTCGGGTCGAACTGGACACCGACGGCTGGAAAAATACCCCGTCTCATCAGTGACATCATAAAGGCAGACTCCTATGCTTACAAATCGCTACGCTGGGACCCTGAACCTGAGCACAACATCACCACGGATGAACTCAAGGCTTTGCGTCAACTACGTCAAGACACGCGCATCGTAATCAAGCCCGCGGACAAGGGCAGCAGCATAGTGATCATGGACAGAGAACAATATATCTGGGAGGGAATCAGGCAATTAAACAACTCAGAGCACTACGTCAAACTAGACCAGCCCATGTACTTAGAAACAGCAAAGGAAGCTGAAAGCGTACTGAAACAAATGCTCCAGGAGAAACACATCACCAAAAAACAATTCGATTATCTTAAAGGAAGCGACACGCCCAGATCCAGACGCTTCTACCTACTACCCAAAATACATAAAGAGCCACAAAAGTGGAGCAAACCCTACGAAATCCCTCCTGGCAGACCCATCGTATCCGACTGTGACAGTGAAACATACAATATCGCTCACTATCTGGAGCACTTCCTGAATCCCATCTCTACCAGACACCCCAGTTATCTGAAGGACACATATGATTTTCTAGCAAAAATAAAAGAAATCATGATCCCCAAGGACTCTATATTGTTCACAATCGATATAGACAGCCTATACACCAACATTGAAACAAAAGCGGGCCTGGCAGCTGTTCAAAAATACCTGACTAAACATCCCAACTCAAAAAGACCAGACAAATACATTCTGCAGCTGTTAGAAATGAGTCTGACTAAGAATGATTTTGTCTTCAATAAAGAATTCTACCTGCAGGTCAAAGGGACTGCGATGGGGAAAAAGTTTGCCCCCTCATATGCTAACATCTACATGGCCAATTGGGAAGAATCAGCTTTAGCCAGCGCCACGCTTAAACCTCTGTACTATTATCGATTTCTGGATGACATCTGGGGTGTCTGGACACACTCTAGGGACGATTTCTTGCTCTTTGCAGACCACCTCAACGGCCATCACTCCTCCATCAAAATCAAATACACATTAGATGAACAACAAGTGAACTTCTTGGACACAGTCACCTTTAAAGGACCCGACTTTGATGTGACAGGTAGACTGGACTTCAAGGTGTACTTTAAAGATACAGACACACACGCACTGCTGTTCAAAACTAGCTTCCACCCCAAGCACACATTCAGGGGGATTGTTAAATCACAATTATTACGATTCAAAAGGATTTGCACTCGCCAGGAGGATTTGCAAAGAGCAACAAAAACACTGTTCACGTCGTTAAGACAGAGAGGATACTCCAGGAGCTTTCTCAGGCACGCGCACAGAACGTTCACACAGGTAAAGGAAAAAAAGTATGAACCAGGAAAAATTATCCCCTTCATCTCCACCTATTCGTCAGCCAGTGTCAAATTAAACACCATGATTAAACAAAACTTTCACTCCTTTGTGGCAAACACACCCCACCTACAAAATTACTCCATTATTTCGGCCTACAGAAGGAACAATAATTTACTGGATTATCTCGTCTGCAGCACACTACCTAATTTAGAACCAACTAAACCCACCAAACTCTGCTTCAAATTACAAACAACCCCCTGGATAAAAAACACACACACCGGCCAAATTTTCAACATCAAACCAATTAGTGACCCCGACACACAAAACTGTGTCTATCTGATCAGGTGCAGGAAGTGTGACAAAAAATATGTGGGAGAAACAAAAAATTCAATTAGGACAAGACTCTACCAACACAGATATAACATAAAAAACAAAAAAGAAACAACCACCCACATTGTGGCACACTTCCTGCACCATGACCTTGAAGACCTGCAGGTCACAGGCCTGCAACATAATGCAGACTGGTCAACAACTGACCGTAAAAGAGCAGAGAGGGACTGGATCCTTAGGTTGGGCTGCAGGCACCCCCAGGGCCTCAATGACTGAGGGGGGCGCGGGGTCACCTGAGTGGGTCAATGGACCGTGCACATCAGAGGGGGAGCCACTTCGTGGCCCCCCTTCTGTTCTTCGTTTGCCCCTAACAAGCCAGTGCCTTCTCACCCGGGCCCCCGCGCCCTGCCTCTACATTGGGGACCTCACGGACCTTCACCAGTGCCTGAGCCTAACCAGTGGACTGAGTGCCTGAACCTAACCAGTGGGCTGAATGCCTAAACCTAACCAGTGGACTGAGTGCCTGAACCTAACCAGTGGGCTGAGTGCCTAAACCTAACCAGTGGACTGAGTGCCTGAACCTAACCAGTGGGCTGAGTGCCTGAACCTAACCAGTGGGCTGAGTGCCTGAACCTAACCGAGGGGGTTCCCTCGTGACCCTAGAGCTTTCTCAAATGACACCCTACCCTCACCCTAACCCTAACCCTAACCAGGGGGGTCTGAGTGCCTAAACCTAACCGTTAGACTCCTCAAATTAGATTGTGATACTTGAAAAAAACAGATCACAAAATCTAAAAACGTCTATACCAGAAGGTGACACTAGAGGGAGACAAACCAACGGGAGAGGTAGGGGTCTAGAGTTCTTTGAATTTGCTGTCCATGATCGCTATGCTTCATTCAAATCACATACTGAATTCGGCCGCTAAATTACACACAGAAAAAAACAAATAAAACACAATATACACACACCCATCACATAATCCATTAAATCACATACATTTGAGTCAAAAATACACACAAATCCATCACAAAGACAACCCCCAAGTACAAAGACTACAAATTAATGTGCATCTCTTGAAACTCATGGAGATGACTGAGTACAAAGAAATGGCGTGTACACACACACACATCAATAAATTACAAACAAAATTAATAAATAAATTCATTTGAGTCAAAAATACACACAAATCCATCACAAAACAACCCCCAAGTACAAAAAACTACAAATTAATGTGCATCTCTTTAAACTCATGGAGATGACTGAGTACACAGAAGTGGCGTGTACGTACACGCACACACACACACACACATCAATAAATTACAAATAAAATTAATAAATAAATTCATTTGAGAAAAAAATACACACAAATCCATCACAAAAACAACCCCCAAGTACAAAAAACTACAAATTAATGTGCATCTCTTTAAACTCATGGAGATGACTGAGTACACAGAAGTGGCGTGTACATACACGCACACACACACACACACATCAATAAATTACAAATAAAATTAATAAATAAATTCATTTGAGTCAAAAATACACACAAATCCATCACAAAAAACAACCCCCAAGTACAAAAAACTACAAATTAATGTGCATCTCTTTAAACTCATGGAGATGACTGAGTACAAAGAAGTGGCGTGTACGTACACACACACACACACACACACATCAATAAATTACAAATAAAATTAATAAATAAATTCATTTGAGTCAAAAATACACACAAATCCATCACAAAACAACCCCCAAGTACAAAAAACTACAAATTAATGTGCATCTCTTTAAACTCATGGAGATGACTGAGTACAAAGAAGTGGCGTGTACGTACACACACACACACACACACACATCAATAAATTACAAATAAAATTAATAAATAAATTCATTTGAGTCAAAAATACACACAAATCCATCACAAAACAACCCCCAAGTACAAAAAACTACAAATTAATGTGCATCTCTTTAAACTCATGGAGATGACTGAGTACAAAGAAGTGGCGTGTACGTACACACACACACACACACACACATCAATAAATTACAAATAAAATTAATAAATAAATTCATTTGAGTCAAAAATACACACAAATTCATCACAAAAAACAACCCCCAAGTACAAAAAACTACAAATTAATGTGCATCTCTTTAAACTCATGGAGATGACTGAGTACACAGAAATGAAACTCATCAAGGTACAAATTAATCACACAGTAGTTGAAATTCATTGAGGAACAAATTAATTAAGCAGCAATTGAAATTCATCCAGAAACAAATTAATTAAGCAGTAGTTGATCTGTATACATACACAGACTCCACCAGACTCTCTGGGACCTTCCAAGACTTGGCCTGAGCAGTGCAGTCAGTGGGGCCTGACTCCTCCCACGGAGCTGCAACAGACTACACTACACAGCTCAGGCTCTCCACTTCTCAGTCACTCCGAACTCTCACACCAGAGACACCAGACGTCGACTCAAACTCCAACCATTAATCCAAACGCAACCGCACACACTGTGGAGCTACCCAGCCTGCAGAGTGACTCGCGCATGCGCCCCAAAACTGTTCTTTTAAGAACAACTACTAAACTATTCTTTTCGGAGCAACAACCAAACTATTATTGTGAGAACGAGAACCAAACTGTCCTCTTCAGATCAATAACCAAACTGCTCCTTTTAGAACAACAACCAGATTGTTCTCCTCAAATTGTTGAGTCCCGCCTGATGAAGGTACACGACAGTACTGAAACGTTGCAACAGGACTCGACGATAATGGATCCCAGTGACGACTGGACTCCTGTCCACTACGGACGTGCGCCGGCTGGCCCCCGTAGACGTATCGACATAGGTAACATCCGACGAAATGACCAACCTGATCCACGGCGGATTATAAACCGCAATCACACACAAAACAGACCCACATATGCAGAGACTGTACGCGGTGGGCGATTCGCTCCTGCCTGGGACATGGGGAGGCCCGACGCGGCAGAGGCTCCACCTAAACACACTGCCCGCTTTACGGCTGACCCTCGACCGACAGGGTGGGTGCGTCCTCCCGCGCCTCCTCACGCCGCACAGTCCCACAGACAAGACAACAACCCGAACTACATCAAACCTGATCCTGCATTTAGTAAAATGACTAAAGAAATGTACAAGTTAATCAGGATGGTGCATCATGTAGGAAACATCTCGACCCTGATCGAACCTCCTACAGTGACACGCATCATTGACTACCTGACAAATATTATCTCCCCAGCAGCTCCTACTGAAAAAACAAAGCTTTTAATACAGGGGAATGCAAAGAATTGGGGTTACACCACTCAACTCATCCTCGAAGAACACTACCAGCACGGTATAGAAACGTGCATGGAGGTTCTAGTCGATTTACTCAACGATGACTGGCAAAAAGCCCACGAAGTGGCCACAAGATGGGCACAGAGAAACATCAAAAACAAACTAAAAGAGGAAACCCTGGAACAAACCCGGGACCTAATGTCGGTGGTGGTACAGACATGGCAGGAGAGAGAGGATTATAAAAACACACCTCTCCTCCTGCACACCTCTGACACACCAGCACACAACAGTAACACCAAGCACACACCACACACACACACACACACAAGCCCAAAGGCCTCCGAGCCACCTCTGAATAAAGAGACGACACAAAAAGAGACCTCACCACCTCACATGAGACCTCAAAAAGAGACCTCACCACCTCACATGAGACCTCAAAAAGAGACCTCACCAACTCACATGAGACCTCAAAAAGAGACCTCACCAACTCACATGAGACCTCAAAAAGAGACCTCACCATCTCACACGGGCTCTGCTCAGCTCTTACAGAGCACAATGATTGACAGCTCACCTCCCAAACAAACACCGCTCCCTCAGAGAGCACTAAGAGCAGCCCGCTCAATAATCAAAAATCCTTGTGTAGCAGAGGATGCGATCATGGACTGGGACATCTCAGCTGTATCTACGCCTCCGGATAAAACAAGACCTGCACCTCCAGTGAAAAAAACAATACCTGAGAGGCTGGTGCTGGTCCACGACACCACACCCAGCCTGATACCCACTCTCACAGAACACAGTCCACAGACAGACACACACACACCCACCCACACACACACAGAAAGGAACAAAACAGTCTCTCAAACCAGCATCACAGACCTATTTGACGACAAACGCTCTCCAACAACAAAGAGACCAACAAAACACATCAACACACTCAAAAAAATGAATGACTGGACCCTGTCTGCCAGAAAAAAATGGCTGATCATGGGGGACTCCAACCTGGCACGCATCCCTGAAATAAACCTGGGGGAGCTACAGGTGGATAGCTTCCCGGGCGCTAACTTTCGGCACGCAGGTGCCATCTTAGAAAAAACAACAGTTACAACTGAGGCGGAAATTGTCATCCTGAATTTTGGACTGAACAATCGCGCACAGAGCTTCAAACAAACTACACAGAGACAACTGCAGCGAACACTCAAAATAGCAAAACAGACATTTCCTGATGCTGACATAAGAGTGCCTGTCATCAACTACTCGTCTCTGTTATCCCACAAGGAACAATCTAATCTGAGAGAACTAAATGAATACATCAGCAAACAGACATATGCTCTGCCCCCTCTGCCTAAACACCTCTTTAAGACAGAGAAAGACAGAATACACTGGACGAGCGAGACAGCCACGGCCATACTCAACCACTGGATCGCACATTTAAACTCAGAGACCCCTCGAGTCTAAAAGATCATGAGGGTGCAAAAAATGTAATACTCTTATGCAAAAAGTTCACACCCAGCGAGGAGCAAATGGCACTCTTAAACAGAGGACTCACATTTATTCCCACTCTCATGAAAAAGAAGAAACAACAGAAACAGCTACTGCTGGACATGCAAAATTATCACAGAAAACTAAAACTCACGGTGTACTTTGAACGCCGACCTCAGACTGAGAGAGTGCCATTTGTCCTCGGGTCGAACTGGACACCGACGGCTGGAAAAATACCCCGTCTCATCAGTGACATCATAAAGGCAGACTCCTATGCTTACAAATCGCTACGCTGGGACCCTGAACCTGAGCACAACATCACCACGGATGAACTCAAGGCTTTGCGTCAACTACGTCAAGACACGCGCATCGTAATCAAGCCCGCGGACAAGGGCAGCAGCATAGTGATCATGGACAGAGAACAATATATCTGGGAGGGAATCAGGCAATTAAACAACTCAGAGCACTACGTCAAACTAGACCAGCCCATGTACTTAGAAACAGCAAAGGAAGCTGAAAGCGTACTGAAACAAATGCTCCAGGAGAAACACATCACCAAAAAACAATTCGATTATCTTAAAGGAAGCGACACGCCCAGATCCAGACGCTTCTACCTACTACCCAAAATACATAAAGAGCCACAAAAGTGGAGCAAACCCTACGAAATCCCTCCTGGCAGACCCATCGTATCCGACTGTGACAGTGAAACATACAATATCGCTCACTATCTGGAGCACTTCCTGAATCCCATCTCTACCAGACACCCCAGTTATCTGAAGGACACATATGATTTTCTAGCAAAAATAAAAGAAATCATGATCCCCAAGGACTCTATATTGTTCACAATCGATATAGACAGCCTATACACCAACATTGAAACAAAAGCGGGCCTGGCAGCTGTTCAAAAATACCTGACTAAACATCCCAACTCAAAAAGACCAGACAAATACATTCTGCAGCTGTTAGAAATGAGTCTGACTAAGAATGATTTTGTCTTCAATAAAGAATTCTACCTGCAGGTCAAAGGGACTGCGATGGGGAAAAAGTTTGCCCCCTCATATGCTAACATCTACATGGCCAATTGGGAAGAATCAGCTTTAGCCAGCGCCACGCTTAAACCTCTGTACTATTATCGATTTCTGGATGACATCTGGGGTGTCTGGACACACTCTAGGGACGATTTCTTGCTCTTTGCAGACCACCTCAACGGCCATCACTCCTCCATCAAAATCAAATACACATTAGATGAACAACAAGTGAACTTCTTGGACACAGTCACCTTTAAAGGACCCGACTTTGATGTGACAGGTAGACTGGACTTCAAGGTGTACTTTAAAGATACAGACACACACGCACTGCTGTTCAAAACTAGCTTCCACCCCAAGCACACATTCAGGGGGATTGTTAAATCACAATTATTACGATTCAAAAGGATTTGCACTCGCCAGGAGGATTTGCAAAGAGCAACAAAAACACTGTTCACGTCGTTAAGACAGAGAGGATACTCCAGGAGCTTTCTCAGGCACGCGCACAGAACGTTCACACAGGTAAAGGAAAAAAAGTATGAACCAGGAAAAATTATCCCCTTCATCTCCACCTATTCGTCAGCCAGTGTCAAATTAAACACCATGATTAAACAAAACTTTCACTCCTTTGTGGCAAACACACCCCACCTACAAAATTACTCCATTATTTCGGCCTACAGAAGGAACAATAATTTACTGGATTATCTCGTCTGCAGCACACTACCTAATTTAGAACCAACTAAACCCACCAAACTCTGCTTCAAATTACAAACAACCCCCTGGATAAAAAACACACACACCGGCCAAATTTTCAACATCAAACCAATTAGTGACCCCGACACACAAAACTGTGTCTATCTGATCAGGTGCAGGAAGTGTGACAAAAAATATGTGGGAGAAACAAAAAATTCAATTAGGACAAGACTCTACCAACACAGATATAACATAAAAAACAAAAAAGAAACAACCACCCACATTGTGGCACACTTCCTGCACCATGACCTTGAAGACCTGCAGGTCACAGGCCTGCAACATAATGCAGACTGGTCAACAACTGACCGTAAAAGAGCAGAGAGGGACTGGATCCTTAGGTTGGGCTGCAGGCACCCCCAGGGCCTCAATGACTGAGGGGGGCGCGGGGTCACCTGAGTGGGTCAATGGACCGTGCACATCAGAGGGGGAGCCACTTCGTGGCCCCCCTTCTGTTCTTCGTTTGCCCCTAACAAGCCAGTGCCTTCTCACCCGGGCCCCCGCGCCCTGCCTCTACATTGGGGACCTCACGGACCTTCACCAGTGCCTGAGCCTAACCAGTGGACTGAGTGCCTGAACCTAACCAGTGGGCTGAATGCCTAAACCTAACCAGTGGACTGAGTGCCTGAACCTAACCAGTGGGCTGAGTGCCTAAACCTAACCAGTGGACTGAGTGCCTGAACCTAACCAGTGGGCTGAGTGCCTGAACCTAACCAGTGGGCTGAGTGCCTGAACCTAACCGAGGGGGTTCCCTCGTGACCCTAGAGCTTTCTCAAATGACACCCTACCCTCACCCTAACCCTAACCCTAACCAGGGGGGTCTGAGTGCCTAAACCTAACCGTTAGACTCCTCAAATTAGATTGTGATACTTGAAAAAAACAGATCACAAAATCTAAAAACGTCTATACCAGAAGGTGACACTAGAGGGAGACAAACCAACGGGAGAGGTAGGGGTCTAGAGTTCTTTGAATTTGCTGTCCATGATCGCTATGCTTCATTCAAATCACATACTGAATTCGGCCGCTAAATTACACACAGAAAAAAACAAATAAAACACAATATACACACACCCATCACATAATCCATTAAATCACATACATTTGAGTCAAAAATACACACAAATCCATCACAAAGACAACCCCCAAGTACAAAGACTACAAATTAATGTGCATCTCTTGAAACTCATGGAGATGACTGAGTACAAAGAAATGGCGTGTACACACACACACATCAATAAATTACAAACAAAATTAATAAATAAATTCATTTGAGTCAAAAATACACACAAATCCATCACAAAACAACCCCCAAGTACAAAAAACTACAAATTAATGTGCATCTCTTTAAACTCATGGAGATGACTGAGTACACAGAAGTGGCGTGTACGTACACGCACACACACACACACACATCAATAAATTACAAATAAAATTAATAAATAAATTCATTTGAGAAAAAAATACACACAAATCCATCACAAAAACAACCCCCAAGTACAAAAAACTACAAATTAATGTGCATCTCTTTAAACTCATGGAGATGACTGAGTACACAGAAGTGGCGTGTACATACACGCACACACACACACACACATCAATAAATTACAAATAAAATTAATAAATAAATTCATTTGAGTCAAAAATACACACAAATCCATCACAAAAAACAACCCCCAAGTACAAAAAACTACAAATTAATGTGCATCTCTTTAAACTCATGGAGATGACTGAGTACAAAGAAGTGGCGTGTACGTACACACACACACACACACACACATCAATAAATTACAAATAAAATTAATAAATAAATTCATTTGAGTCAAAAATACACACAAATCCATCACAAAACAACCCCCAAGTACAAAAAACTACAAATTAATGTGCATCTCTTTAAACTCATGGAGATGACTGAGTACAAAGAAGTGGCGTGTACGTACACACACACACACACACACACATCAATAAATTACAAATAAAATTAATAAATAAATTCATTTGAGTCAAAAATACACACAAATCCATCACAAAACAACCCCCAAGTACAAAAAACTACAAATTAATGTGCATCTCTTTAAACTCATGGAGATGACTGAGTACAAAGAAGTGGCGTGTACGTACACACACACACACACACACACATCAATAAATTACAAATAAAATTAATAAATAAATTCATTTGAGTCAAAAATACACACAAATTCATCACAAAAAACAACCCCCAAGTACAAAAAACTACAAATTAATGTGCATCTCTTTAAACTCATGGAGATGACTGAGTACACAGAAATGAAACTCATCAAGGTACAAATTAATCACACAGTAGTTGAAATTCATTGAGGAACAAATTAATTAAGCAGCAATTGAAATTCATCCAGAAACAAATTAATTAAGCAGTAGTTGATCTGTATACATACACAGACTCCACCAGACTCTCTGGGACCTTCCAAGACTTGGCCTGAGCAGTGCAGTCAGTGGGGCCTGACTCCTCCCACGGAGCTGCAACAGACTACACTACACAGCTCAGGCTCTCCACTTCTCAGTCACTCCGAACTCTCACACCAGAGACACCAGACGTCGACTCAAACTCCAACCATTAATCCAAACGCAACCGCACACACTGTGGAGCTACCCAGCCTGCAGAGTGACTCGCGCATGCGCCCCAAAACTGTTCTTTTAAGAACAACTACTAAACTATTCTTTTCGGAGCAACAACCAAACTATTATTGTGAGAACGAGAACCAAACTGTCCTCTTCAGATCAATAACCAAACTGCTCCTTTTAGAACAACAACCAGATTGTTCTCCTCAAATTGTTGAGTCCCGCCTGATGAAGGTACACGACAGTACTGAAACGTTGCAACAGGACTCGACGATAATGGATCCCAGTGACGACTGGACTCCTGTCCACTACGGACGTGCGCCGGCTGGCCCCCGTAGACGTATCGACATAGGTAACATCCGACGAAATGACCAACCTGATCCACGGCGGATTATAAACCGCAATCACACACAAAACAGACCCACATATGCAGAGACTGTACGCGGTGGGCGATTCGCTCCTGCCTGGGACATGGGGAGGCCCGACGCGGCAGAGGCTCCACCTAAACACACTGCCCGCTTTACGGCTGACCCTCGACCGACAGGGTGGGTGCGTCCTCCCGCGCCTCCTCACGCCGCACAGTCCCACAGACAAGACAACAACCCGAACTACATCAAACCTGATCCTGCATTTAGTAAAATGACTAAAGAAATGTACAAGTTAATCAGGATGGTGCATCATGTAGGAAACATCTCGACCCTGATCGAACCTCCTACAGTGACACGCATCATTGACTACCTGACAAATATTATCTCCCCAGCAGCTCCTACTGAAAAAACAAAGCTTTTAATACAGGGGAATGCAAAGAATTGGGGTTACACCACTCAACTCATCCTCGAAGAACACTACCAGCACGGTATAGAAACGTGCATGGAGGTTCTAGTCGATTTACTCAACGATGACTGGCAAAAAGCCCACGAAGTGGCCACAAGATGGGCACAGAGAAACATCAAAAACAAACTAAAAGAGGAAACCCTGGAACAAACCCGGGACCTAATGTCGGTGGTGGTACAGACATGGCAGGAGAGAGAGGATTATAAAAACACACCTCTCCTCCTGCACACCTCTGACACACCAGCACACAACAGTAACACCAAGCACACACCACACACACACACACACACAAGCCCAAAGGCCTCCGAGCCACCTCTGAATAAAGAGACGACACAAAAAGAGACCTCACCACCTCACATGAGACCTCAAAAAGAGACCTCACCACCTCACATGAGACCTCAAAAAGAGACCTCACCAACTCACATGAGACCTCAAAAAGAGACCTCACCAACTCACATGAGACCTCAAAAAGAGACCTCACCATCTCACACGGGCTCTGCTCAGCTCTTACAGAGCACAATGATTGACAGCTCACCTCCCAAACAAACACCGCTCCCTCAGAGAGCACTAAGAGCAGCCCGCTCAATAATCAAAAATCCTTGTGTAGCAGAGGATGCGATCATGGACTGGGACATCTCAGCTGTATCTACGCCTCCGGATAAAACAAGACCTGCACCTCCAGTGAAAAAAACAATACCTGAGAGGCTGGTGCTGGTCCACGACACCACACCCAGCCTGATACCCACTCTCACAGAACACAGTCCACAGACAGACACACACACACCCACCCACACACACACAGAAAGGAACAAAACAGTCTCTCAAACCAGCATCACAGACCTATTTGACGACAAACGCTCTCCAACAACAAAGAGACCAACAAAACACATCAACACACTCAAAAAAATGAATGACTGGACCCTGTCTGCCAGAAAAAAATGGCTGATCATGGGGGACTCCAACCTGGCACGCATCCCTGAAATAAACCTGGGGGAGCTACAGGTGGATAGCTTCCCGGGCGCTAACTTTCGGCACGCAGGTGCCATCTTAGAAAAAACAACAGTTACAACTGAGGCGGAAATTGTCATCCTGAATTTTGGACTGAACAATCGCGCACAGAGCTTCAAACAAACTACACAGAGACAACTGCAGCGAACACTCAAAATAGCAAAACAGACATTTCCTGATGCTGACATAAGAGTGCCTGTCATCAACTACTCGTCTCTGTTATCCCACAAGGAACAATCTAATCTGAGAGAACTAAATGAATACATCAGCAAACAGACATATGCTCTGCCCCCTCTGCCTAAACACCTCTTTAAGACAGAGAAAGACAGAATACACTGGACGAGCGAGACAGCCACGGCCATACTCAACCACTGGATCGCACATTTAAACTCAGAGACCCCTCGAGTCTAAAAGATCATGAGGGTGCAAAAAATGTAATACTCTTATGCAAAAAGTTCACACCCAGCGAGGAGCAAATGGCACTCTTAAACAGAGGACTCACATTTATTCCCACTCTCATGAAAAAGAAGAAACAACAGAAACAGCTACTGCTGGACATGCAAAATTATCACAGAAAACTAAAACTCACGGTGTACTTTGAACGCCGACCTCAGACTGAGAGAGTGCCATTTGTCCTCGGGTCGAACTGGACACCGACGGCTGGAAAAATACCCCGTCTCATCAGTGACATCATAAAGGCAGACTCCTATGCTTACAAATCGCTACGCTGGGACCCTGAACCTGAGCACAACATCACCACGGATGAACTCAAGGCTTTGCGTCAACTACGTCAAGACACGCGCATCGTAATCAAGCCCGCGGACAAGGGCAGCAGCATAGTGATCATGGACAGAGAACAATATATCTGGGAGGGAATCAGGCAATTAAACAACTCAGAGCACTACGTCAAACTAGACCAGCCCATGTACTTAGAAACAGCAAAGGAAGCTGAAAGCGTACTGAAACAAATGCTCCAGGAGAAACACATCACCAAAAAACAATTCGATTATCTTAAAGGAAGCGACACGCCCAGATCCAGACGCTTCTACCTACTACCCAAAATACATAAAGAGCCACAAAAGTGGAGCAAACCCTACGAAATCCCTCCTGGCAGACCCATCGTATCCGACTGTGACAGTGAAACATACAATATCGCTCACTATCTGGAGCACTTCCTGAATCCCATCTCTACCAGACACCCCAGTTATCTGAAGGACACATATGATTTTCTAGCAAAAATAAAAGAAATCATGATCCCCAAGGACTCTATATTGTTCACAATCGATATAGACAGCCTATACACCAACATTGAAACAAAAGCGGGCCTGGCAGCTGTTCAAAAATACCTGACTAAACATCCCAACTCAAAAAGACCAGACAAATACATTCTGCAGCTGTTAGAAATGAGTCTGACTAAGAATGATTTTGTCTTCAATAAAGAATTCTACCTGCAGGTCAAAGGGACTGCGATGGGGAAAAAGTTTGCCCCCTCATATGCTAACATCTACATGGCCAATTGGGAAGAATCAGCTTTAGCCAGCGCCACGCTTAAACCTCTGTACTATTATCGATTTCTGGATGACATCTGGGGTGTCTGGACACACTCTAGGGACGATTTCTTGCTCTTTGCAGACCACCTCAACGGCCATCACTCCTCCATCAAAATCAAATACACATTAGATGAACAACAAGTGAACTTCTTGGACACAGTCACCTTTAAAGGACCCGACTTTGATGTGACAGGTAGACTGGACTTCAAGGTGTACTTTAAAGATACAGACACACACGCACTGCTGTTCAAAACTAGCTTCCACCCCAAGCACACATTCAGGGGGATTGTTAAATCACAATTATTACGATTCAAAAGGATTTGCACTCGCCAGGAGGATTTGCAAAGAGCAACAAAAACACTGTTCACGTCGTTAAGACAGAGAGGATACTCCAGGAGCTTTCTCAGGCACGCGCACAGAACGTTCACACAGGTAAAGGAAAAAAAGTATGAACCAGGAAAAATTATCCCCTTCATCTCCACCTATTCGTCAGCCAGTGTCAAATTAAACACCATGATTAAACAAAACTTTCACTCCTTTGTGGCAAACACACCCCACCTACAAAATTACTCCATTATTTCGGCCTACAGAAGGAACAATAATTTACTGGATTATCTCGTCTGCAGCACACTACCTAATTTAGAACCAACTAAACCCACCAAACTCTGCTTCAAATTACAAACAACCCCCTGGATAAAAAACACACACACCGGCCAAATTTTCAACATCAAACCAATTAGTGACCCCGACACACAAAACTGTGTCTATCTGATCAGGTGCAGGAAGTGTGACAAAAAATATGTGGGAGAAACAAAAAATTCAATTAGGACAAGACTCTACCAACACAGATATAACATAAAAAACAAAAAAGAAACAACCACCCACATTGTGGCACACTTCCTGCACCATGACCTTGAAGACCTGCAGGTCACAGGCCTGCAACATAATGCAGACTGGTCAACAACTGACCGTAAAAGAGCAGAGAGGGACTGGATCCTTAGGTTGGGCTGCAGGCACCCCCAGGGCCTCAATGACTGAGGGGGGCGCGGGGTCACCTGAGTGGGTCAATGGACCGTGCACATCAGAGGGGGAGCCACTTCGTGGCCCCCCTTCTGTTCTTCGTTTGCCCCTAACAAGCCAGTGCCTTCTCACCCGGGCCCCCGCGCCCTGCCTCTACATTGGGGACCTCACGGACCTTCACCAGTGCCTGAGCCTAACCAGTGGACTGAGTGCCTGAACCTAACCAGTGGGCTGAATGCCTAAACCTAACCAGTGGACTGAGTGCCTGAACCTAACCAGTGGGCTGAGTGCCTAAACCTAACCAGTGGACTGAGTGCCTGAACCTAACCAGTGGGCTGAGTGCCTGAACCTAACCAGTGGGCTGAGTGCCTGAACCTAACCGAGGGGGTTCCCTCGTGACCCTAGAGCTTTCTCAAATGACACCCTACCCTCACCCTAACCCTAACCCTAACCAGGGGGGTCTGAGTGCCTAAACCTAACCGTTAGACTCCTCAAATTAGATTGTGATACTTGAAAAAAACAGATCACAAAATCTAAAAACGTCTATACCAGAAGGTGACACTAGAGGGAGACAAACCAACGCCCTCCTCGGGACAACGTCATGGTCGTGAGGGCGGACATTGTCCCTCAGCGCCCGACTATGGTGACCTCCGTGGCCACCATGACGGAGCCTGCCCGGGGAGACTGGTCCCCGGTGATGGGAGAGGACACCCCCCTCCCCCCGGCTCCTCAGGAGACCTCACCTAAGGCCCAGAGGGCCACACGCACTCCAGCCAGGGTCGACAGACCACCAAACCCCTGTGTGTTCGAGGGCTTGGACGAAGACATCAGTCCGAGTCCTGCCCTCGTGCCACCTTCGGGCAGACTGAGGTCAGCTGTCCAGAAAAAGCTGAGTTTGGGGCCAAAAGCAGCGGCTCCTGTAGAGACAGAAAAACAAACACACACAGACAGCACTCCACAGACACCAACAATTAGAGAAACAGAGAAACAAACACACACAGACAGCACTCTACAGACACCAACATGCAGACCGAGCAGACACATGAACACACGAAACAAAATGAAGGACTGGAACCTCAGGGTGAGCAAGAAGTGGCTTATCATGGGGGACTCGAATGTCGCCAGAATCCCACCCTGCGACATCGAGGGGCTGCAGATCGACAGCTTCCCAGGGGCCACTTTCAGACACGCTGAGGCCATCCTCTCCAGGACCATCGTCTCCGCCACGGTGGAGAAGGTGATCCTGTCCTTCGGCCTGAACAACAGAGGCCAAAACATACAACAAACGACAGTGAAACAAATGCAGGCGGCAGTGAGGGCTGCCACCCACAAATTTCCTCAGGCGGAGATATGGGTGCCTCTAATTAATTATTCGGGGGCCCTGCCCGTCTCAGAGATGGATGCCCTCCTCCGCCTGAACGAATACATACAAAAAAATCAAAAGTACATCCCCAAACTCCCCAACAGCTCCTTTAAGACAGTGGAGGACAAAATCCACTGGACAAAGGACACTGCTGGTCTCATGCTGCAGCACTGGGGCCAGCACCTAAACTAGAAATCCCCAGAAGCCTGCACGCACAGGAGGGGACTAAAAATGTTTTAGTTCTGGCCAAAAAATTCGAACCCACAACCCCACAATTGACCCTGCTTAACAGGGGCCTAAATTTTATTCCCACTAAGGGCAGCAACAAAAATCTCATAGAACAGAGCAGATTTGACTTACAGCAATACCACAGACAATTAAAATTGGCCTCACACTTCCAAAATAAACAACAAACAGAGCCCCCTAAATTTACCCCATCCTCCACATGGACTCCCCCTGCTGGCACACTACCGCCAGAGCTCACTGCCCTCATCACGGCTGATGTCACTCACTTCGACCAGCACTTCAGGCTCAGCCATAATGAGCCAAACCTCAGCCCTGAGGAGGTGGCTGCACTAGAGGAGCTGAAAAACAATAAAAATATTGTTATCAAGCCAGCTGATAAGGGCAGTGTAGTGGTTATTATGGACAGGGAACAGTATCTGTGGGAGGGGTATAGACAGCTTAACGATCCAAAATATTATTCTAAATTAGTGAAACCAATTTTTCCGGACACAATTAAATTAATACAAAAAATTATAGAAAACCTGTACATTAAAAAATTCATAAATTTCAAACAAAAGACTTACCTTATGGGCACACCTGAACCCAGGCCCAGGCTGTTCTATATGCTCCCTAAAATTCACAAGGATCCTGCGAAATGGAGTAGGCCGCACGAAATCCCTCCAGGCAGGCCAATTGTGTCGGACTGCAGCAGTGACACCTACAACACAGCGGAATACATCGATTTCTTCTTGAACCCCCTGTCCATCAAACACAACAGTTACATTAAGGACACATACCATTTCGTTGAAATTATTAGGAGCCTCCACATCCCACATGACGCCATGTTATTTACTATTGACATTGACAGCCTGTATACTAACATTGACACACAGGAGGGCATACAGGCTGTCAAAAATACATTTTATAAATTCAAAGACAAAAAGAGACCAGACAAAGAACTAATTCAACTATTAGAAATTAATTTGACCAGAAATGATTTTGTTTTCAATTCGGACTATTTCCTCCAAATTAAAGGCACAGCCATGGGAAAGAAATTTGCCCCGGCGTACGCCAACATTTTCATGGCTGAGTGGGAGACATCAGCCCTGGCCTCCTGCCAAAAGAAACCCCTCCACTACCTCAGGTATCTTGATGATATCTGGGGTGTCTGGTCCCACTCTGAGGAGGAGTTCAAAATATTTTTACAGACCCTGAACACCCACAACCAGTCCATCACCCTCAAATCCACCACCAGCTACACCTCGGTCGACTTCCTGGACACCACCACCTACAAGGGAGCGGGGTTCAGTGAAACAGGCAGGCTGGATGTGAGGGTATTTTTTAAGGAGACAGACACTCACGCTCTGCTCTTTAGAACCAGCCACCATCCCAAGCACACCTTTGCTGGGCTGGTGAAATCTCAGCTCCTGAGGTTTCATAGGATTTGTAGTGACAAAGGGGATTTTAAGCAGGCCACAAAAACGCTGTTCTCAGCTCTGGCCACTAGAGGGTACCCTCGCTCCTTTTTAAGGAAAAGTCTCAAGACTTTTCTGGAGAAAAGGCCAACACAGACCTCTCCAATCCTCCCCTTTGTCACTACATTTTCCCCGTCAACTGTGAAGCTTGTGAGGGTCATTAGGGGTCATTTCACCTCCTTTATGGCAGACACACAGGTGCTGCAGGAGAGGAGGATCATTGCAGCCTATAGAAAAAATAGGAATCTCCAATCCTATTTAGTAAAGGCTAAACTGCCGTCTCTGTTGACCTCTGCACCCAGAGGTCACAGACAATTTTTCAAGCACCAGACATGGCTGCAAAACAAACACACAAAAACAATTTTTCACTGTCAGCTGCGGGGAAGCCCTCTCACCAGGAATTGTGTTTACCTGGTTACCTGTGCCACCTGTGGGGCAAAGTATGTTGGGGAGACAGGAAACACAATCCTGGTGAGGTTCACTCAGCACAGACATAATATTTTAAGGAAGAAGGAGACTCAGAGGCTGGTGGTGGGACACTACGTCCTCCACGGATGGGACGCGGTCCGTGTCTCTGTCCTGGAGGCCAACCCCAGATGGAGCGTGGCTCAGAGGCGGAGGTCCGAACGCCTCTGGATTATGAGGCTGGGCACGCGACATCCCCACGGCCTCAATGAGAAGTAGGGCATGGTCTCTCTGGGGAGCTGTGATGGCCAGCGCACTGGATCGGGTCCCCTATCCCTAACCCTAACCCCTAACCCTAACCCTTCCCCTATCCCTAACCCTAACCCTAACCCTTCCCCTATCCCTAACCCTAACCCTTCCCCTATCCCTAACCCTAACCCTAACCCTTCCCCTATCCCTAACCCTAACCCTTCCCCTAACCCTAACCCTAACCCTAACCTTTCCCCTATCCCTAACCCTAACCCTAACCCTTCCCCTAACCCTAACCCTAACCCTTCCCCTATCCCTAACCCTAACCCTTCCCCTAACCCTAACCTCTAACCCCTAACCCTAACCCGATCCCAAACCCCAACCCTAACACGCCCGTGCCTCCAGCTCTCACGTACGAGACCTGCCTGACCCTCAAATTTCCACCTAATCTAAATAATAATAAATAATAAAACAATACTTACCATACCTGGAAAATAAACATTATTAACATAAATATACACCCTATTAACAATACTTACCTTTACCTGAAAAATAAATGTTAATTTACACCCTAAACAACAAAATACTCACGTCCATCTATAAAAACTACATAAACTCATCAAATACAAACACCAAAATTTGAAAAAAGCACATCAAAACAAACAACACATAGTCAAAAATTATTTACAACTACAATTTTAATAAAATATAATAAATATAACCACAAAAAACAATTATTAAAAATCCTGCTCTCCCATTGGCTGATATTCAAATTCAAATTCGAAGGATGCAGAGCAGGACTCTCTGACTGTGTGTCTGCGAGGGAGGGGCCTGAGCAGAGGTGCTGAGGGGAGATACACACGTCTCTCCTCACTCTCTCTTCGCCCTTCGACCAGAGCAGACGTCTCACTAGGAGCAGACACACACACACGTCAGTTAGAGAATATAGGAGAAATAGCTTTTATTTTGTTTTGTTTTAAACAGGCTGCCTGAAGAAGACCCAGATTAGGGTCGAAACGTTGCAACAAAGCCTGTTATTTAGTTTATCTTTTTCACAACTCTTTTATTTTACAACCCAAATTGTGGTTTTATTTTATTTTCATTTTATTTTCAAAAAAACAAAAAAAGACCAAAAAAAACAAAAATATATAGATTTAACCTAACACTTACCTGTACAGACATGAGGGGATACAGTGAGGACGCGGGCTGGACCGAGGTTCGCTACCGCCGTGGCCGGCTTGACCACCGCGGAGAGGTGCGAGCCTGGGCTTACAGCCGCAGCAGACGTCACTCTCCCCCGTACGGCCGCTCACGCTCTGGCCCGGGACAGAGGCCCTCCTACGCCTCTGTTACCCGTGGCAGGCGTGGCGAAGGCCTTCGCCAAACCTTTGACCAAGGCTACAAGCCACAATTTTTGGAAACCCGGGCTCCTTACGGACCTAGAACAAACAACACAAATAAACACAAGCAGTTCACGAGAACACAGTACAACAACAAGTACGTGAACAGCAACAGAAATGCATACAACAACAGAAACACGTACAACAACAGAAACACATACAACAACAGAAACACATACGACAACAGAAACACGTACGACAACAGGAACACATACAGCAACAGGAACACGTACAACAACAGGAACACGTACAACAACACGAATAGGAACAATCAACAACAGCGTGGCGAGGAGGAACGGTCGGACGACCCCGACTTTGTTGGGAAGGTGCGTGTGATACACACCATCATCAAAACTGTCCACCACCTGAAAAATGTGTCGGCGGACGAACCTCCCTCTGCCATCGCCAAAATGGGACAGTCGCTGGCTGACAACATCAAGCCAGCGGCCCCCACTCCTCACACGCAGGCACTGATAGAGGGGAACGCTAAGAATTGGGCCTTCACCACGGTCCTGATTCTTAGAGACCACTATCAGGGGGTCATGGAGCAGGAGGTGGGGAAACTCACCCACATGTCTGCACACCACTGGCGGAGGCCCTTTGAGGTGGCTTCATCCTGGGCCCGCAGAAACCTGGGTCGCCGCCTGGAGGAGGACACATTAAAGCAGACAGAGGCTCTGTTAGTGGCTGGGGTCCCACAGACCACGGACACACACACACCCACACTCACACAAGCACCCACACACACACCCACACTACCAACCACACACACACCCACACTTCCAACCACACACACACCCACACTTCCAACCACACACACACCCACACTCACAGCTCCAGTCACACAAACACCCTCACCTGCACCAACAGCGACTCAAACAGAGTGCGTGCCCCCCACCCTCATCATCCCCCCCGTCCCCCTCACCGTGACCCCTCCTCGGGACAACGTCATGGTCGTGAGGGCGGACATTGTCCCTCAGCGCCCGACTATGGTGACCTCCGTGGCCACCATGACGGAGCCTGCCCGGGGAGACTGGTCCCCGGTGATGGGAGAGGACACCCCCCTCCCCCCGGCTCCTCAGGAGACCTCACCTAAGGCCCAGAGGGCCACACGCACTCCAGCCAGGGTCGACAGACCACCAAACCCCTGTGTGTTCGAGGGCTTGGACGAAGACATCAGTCCGAGTCCTGCCCTCGTGCCACCTTCGGGCAGACTGAGGTCAGCTGTCCAGAAAAAGCTGAGTTTGGGGCCAAAAGCAGCGGCTCCTGTAGAGACAGAAAAACAAACACACACAGACAGCACTCCACAGACACCAACAATTAGAGAAACAGAGAAACAAACACACACAGACAGCACTCTACAGACACCAACATGCAGACCGAGCAGACACATGAACACACGAAACAAAATGAAGGACTGGAACCTCAGGGTGAGCAAGAAGTGGCTTATCATGGGGGACTCGAATGTCGCCAGAATCCCACCCTGCGACATCGAGGGGCTGCAGATCGACAGCTTCCCAGGGGCCACTTTCAGACACGCTGAGGCCATCCTCTCCAGGACCATCGTCTCCGCCACGGTGGAGAAGGTGATCCTGTCCTTCGGCCTGAACAACAGAGGCCAAAACATACAACAAACGACAGTGAAACAAATGCAGGCGGCAGTGAGGGCTGCCACCCACAAATTTCCTCAGGCGGAGATATGGGTGCCTCTAATTAATTATTCGGGGGCCCTGCCCGTCTCAGAGATGGATGCCCTCCTCCGCCTGAACGAATACATACAAAAAAATCAAAAGTACATCCCCAAACTCCCCAACAGCTCCTTTAAGACAGTGGAGGACAAAATCCACTGGACAAAGGACACTGCTGGTCTCATGCTGCAGCACTGGGGCCAGCACCTAAACTAGAAATCCCCAGAAGCCTGCACGCACAGGAGGGGACTAAAAATGTTTTAGTTCTGGCCAAAAAATTCGAACCCACAACCCCACAATTGACCCTGCTTAACAGGGGCCTAAATTTTATTCCCACTAAGGGCAGCAACAAAAATCTCATAGAACAGAGCAGATTTGACTTACAGCAATACCACAGACAATTAAAATTGGCCTCACACTTCCAAAATAAACAACAAACAGAGCCCCCTAAATTTACCCCATCCTCCACATGGACTCCCCCTGCTGGCACACTACCGCCAGAGCTCACTGCCCTCATCACGGCTGATGTCACTCACTTCGACCAGCACTTCAGGCTCAGCCATAATGAGCCAAACCTCAGCCCTGAGGAGGTGGCTGCACTAGAGGAGCTGAAAAACAATAAAAATATTGTTATCAAGCCAGCTGATAAGGGCAGTGTAGTGGTTATTATGGACAGGGAACAGTATCTGTGGGAGGGGTATAGACAGCTTAACGATCCAAAATATTATTCTAAATTAGTGAAACCAATTTTTCCGGACACAATTAAATTAATACAAAAAATTATAGAAAACCTGTACATTAAAAAATTCATAAATTTCAAACAAAAGACTTACCTTATGGGCACACCTGAACCCAGGCCCAGGCTGTTCTATATGCTCCCTAAAATTCACAAGGATCCTGCGAAATGGAGTAGGCCGCACGAAATCCCTCCAGGCAGGCCAATTGTGTCGGACTGCAGCAGTGACACCTACAACACAGCGGAATACATCGATTTCTTCTTGAACCCCCTGTCCATCAAACACAACAGTTACATTAAGGACACATACCATTTCGTTGAAATTATTAGGAGCCTCCACATCCCACATGACGCCATGTTATTTACTATTGACATTGACAGCCTGTATACTAACATTGACACACAGGAGGGCATACAGGCTGTCAAAAATACATTTTATAAATTCAAAGACAAAAAGAGACCAGACAAAGAACTAATTCAACTATTAGAAATTAATTTGACCAGAAATGATTTTGTTTTCAATTCGGACTATTTCCTCCAAATTAAAGGCACAGCCATGGGAAAGAAATTTGCCCCGGCGTACGCCAACATTTTCATGGCTGAGTGGGAGACATCAGCCCTGGCCTCCTGCCAAAAGAAACCCCTCCACTACCTCAGGTATCTTGATGATATCTGGGGTGTCTGGTCCCACTCTGAGGAGGAGTTCAAAATATTTTTACAGACCCTGAACACCCACAACCAGTCCATCACCCTCAAATCCACCACCAGCTACACCTCGGTCGACTTCCTGGACACCACCACCTACAAGGGAGCGGGGTTCAGTGAAACAGGCAGGCTGGATGTGAGGGTATTTTTTAAGGAGACAGACACTCACGCTCTGCTCTTTAGAACCAGCCACCATCCCAAGCACACCTTTGCTGGGCTGGTGAAATCTCAGCTCCTGAGGTTTCATAGGATTTGTAGTGACAAAGGGGATTTTAAGCAGGCCACAAAAACGCTGTTCTCAGCTCTGGCCACTAGAGGGTACCCTCGCTCCTTTTTAAGGAAAAGTCTCAAGACTTTTCTGGAGAAAAGGCCAACACAGACCTCTCCAATCCTCCCCTTTGTCACTACATTTTCCCCGTCAACTGTGAAGCTTGTGAGGGTCATTAGGGGTCATTTCACCTCCTTTATGGCAGACACACAGGTGCTGCAGGAGAGGAGGATCATTGCAGCCTATAGAAAAAATAGGAATCTCCAATCCTATTTAGTAAAGGCTAAACTGCCGTCTCTGTTGACCTCTGCACCCAGAGGTCACAGACAATTTTTCAAGCACCAGACATGGCTGCAAAACAAACACACAAAAACAATTTTTCACTGTCAGCTGCGGGGAAGCCCTCTCACCAGGAATTGTGTTTACCTGGTTACCTGTGCCACCTGTGGGGCAAAGTATGTTGGGGAGACAGGAAACACAATCCTGGTGAGGTTCACTCAGCACAGACATAATATTTTAAGGAAGAAGGAGACTCAGAGGCTGGTGGTGGGACACTACGTCCTCCACGGATGGGACGCGGTCCGTGTCTCTGTCCTGGAGGCCAACCCCAGATGGAGCGTGGCTCAGAGGCGGAGGTCCGAACGCCTCTGGATTATGAGGCTGGGCACGCGACATCCCCACGGCCTCAATGAGAAGTAGGGCATGGTCTCTCTGGGGAGCTGTGATGGCCAGCGCACTGGATCGGGTCCCCTATCCCTAACCCTAACCCCTAACCCTAACCCTTCCCCTATCCCTAACCCTAACCCTAACCCTTCCCCTATCCCTAACCCTAACCCTTCCCCTATCCCTAACCCTAACCCTAACCCTTCCCCTATCCCTAACCCTAACCCTTCCCCTAACCCTAACCCTAACCCTAACCTTTCCCCTATCCCTAACCCTAACCCTAACCCTTCCCCTAACCCTAACCCTAACCCTTCCCCTATCCCTAACCCTAACCCTTCCCCTAACCCTAACCTCTAACCCCTAACCCTAACCCGATCCCAAACCCCAACCCTAACACGCCCGTGCCTCCAGCTCTCACGTACGAGACCTGCCTGACCCTCAAATTTCCACCTAATCTAAATAATAATAAATAATAAAACAATACTTACCATACCTGGAAAATAAACATTATTAACATAAATATACACCCTATTAACAATACTTACCTTTACCTGAAAAATAAATGTTAATTTACACCCTAAACAACAAAATACTCACGTCCATCTATAAAAACTACATAAACTCATCAAATACAAACACCAAAATTTGAAAAAAGCACATCAAAACAAACAACACATAGTCAAAAATTATTTACAACTACAATTTTAATAAAATATAATAAATATAACCACAAAAAACAATTATTAAAAATCCTGCTCTCCCATTGGCTGATATTCAAATTCAAATTCGAAGGATGCAGAGCAGGACTCTCTGACTGTGTGTCTGCGAGGGAGGGGCCTGAGCAGAGGTGCTGAGGGGAGATACACACGTCTCTCCTCACTCTCTCTTCGCCCTTCGACCAGAGCAGACGTCTCACTAGGAGCAGACACACACACACGTCAGTTAGAGAATATAGGAGAAATAGCTTTTATTTTGTTTTGTTTTAAACAGGCTGCCTGAAGAAGACCCAGATTAGGGTCGAAACGTTGCAACAAAGCCTGTTATTTAGTTTATCTTTTTCACAACTCTTTTATTTTACAACCCAAATTGTGGTTTTATTTTATTTTCATTTTATTTTCAAAAAAACAAAAAAAGACCAAAAAAAACAAAAATATATAGATTTAACCTAACACTTACCTGTACAGACATGAGGGGATACAGTGAGGACGCGGGCTGGACCGAGGTTCGCTACCGCCGTGGCCGGCTTGACCACCGCGGAGAGGTGCGAGCCTGGGCTTACAGCCGCAGCAGACGTCACTCTCCCCCGTACGGCCGCTCACGCTCTGGCCCGGGACAGAGGCCCTCCTACGCCTCTGTTACCCGTGGCAGGCGTGGCGAAGGCCTTCGCCAAACCTTTGACCAAGGCTACAAGCCACAATTTTTGGAAACCCGGGCTCCTTACGGACCTAGAACAAACAACACAAATAAACACAAGCAGTTCACGAGAACACAGTACAACAACAAGTACGTGAACAGCAACAGAAATGCATACAACAACAGAAACACGTACAACAACAGAAACACATACAACAACAGAAACACATACGACAACAGAAACACGTACGACAACAGGAACACATACAGCAACAGGAACACGTACAACAACAGGAACACGTACAACAACACGAATAGGAACAATCAACAACAGCGTGGCGAGGAGGAACGGTCGGACGACCCCGACTTTGTTGGGAAGGTGCGTGTGATACACACCATCATCAAAACTGTCCACCACCTGAAAAATGTGTCGGCGGACGAACCTCCCTCTGCCATCGCCAAAATGGGACAGTCGCTGGCTGACAACATCAAGCCAGCGGCCCCCACTCCTCACACGCAGGCACTGATAGAGGGGAACGCTAAGAATTGGGCCTTCACCACGGTCCTGATTCTTAGAGACCACTATCAGGGGGTCATGGAGCAGGAGGTGGGGAAACTCACCCACATGTCTGCACACCACTGGCGGAGGCCCTTTGAGGTGGCTTCATCCTGGGCCCGCAGAAACCTGGGTCGCCGCCTGGAGGAGGACACATTAAAGCAGACAGAGGCTCTGTTAGTGGCTGGGGTCCCACAGACCACGGACACACACACACCCACACTCACACAAGCACCCACACACACACCCACACTACCAACCACACACACACCCACACTTCCAACCACACACACACCCACACTTCCAACCACACACACACCCACACTCACAGCTCCAGTCACACAAACACCCTCACCTGCACCAACAGCGACTCAAACAGAGTGCGTGCCCCCCACCCTCATCATCCCCCCCGTCCCCCTCACCGTGACCCCTCCTCGGGACAACGTCATGGTCGTGAGGGCGGACATTGTCCCTCAGCGCCCGACTATGGTGACCTCCGTGGCCACCATGACGGAGCCTGCCCGGGGAGACTGGTCCCCGGTGATGGGAGAGGACACCCCCCTCCCCCCGGCTCCTCAGGAGACCTCACCTAAGGCCCAGAGGGCCACACGCACTCCAGCCAGGGTCGACAGACCACCAAACCCCTGTGTGTTCGAGGGCTTGGACGAAGACATCAGTCCGAGTCCTGCCCTCGTGCCACCTTCGGGCAGACTGAGGTCAGCTGTCCAGAAAAAGCTGAGTTTGGGGCCAAAAGCAGCGGCTCCTGTAGAGACAGAAAAACAAACACACACAGACAGCACTCCACAGACACCAACAATTAGAGAAACAGAGAAACAAACACACACAGACAGCACTCTACAGACACCAACATGCAGACCGAGCAGACACATGAACACACGAAACAAAATGAAGGACTGGAACCTCAGGGTGAGCAAGAAGTGGCTTATCATGGGGGACTCGAATGTCGCCAGAATCCCACCCTGCGACATCGAGGGGCTGCAGATCGACAGCTTCCCAGGGGCCACTTTCAGACACGCTGAGGCCATCCTCTCCAGGACCATCGTCTCCGCCACGGTGGAGAAGGTGATCCTGTCCTTCGGCCTGAACAACAGAGGCCAAAACATACAACAAACGACAGTGAAACAAATGCAGGCGGCAGTGAGGGCTGCCACCCACAAATTTCCTCAGGCGGAGATATGGGTGCCTCTAATTAATTATTCGGGGGCCCTGCCCGTCTCAGAGATGGATGCCCTCCTCCGCCTGAACGAATACATACAAAAAAATCAAAAGTACATCCCCAAACTCCCCAACAGCTCCTTTAAGACAGTGGAGGACAAAATCCACTGGACAAAGGACACTGCTGGTCTCATGCTGCAGCACTGGGGCCAGCACCTAAACTAGAAATCCCCAGAAGCCTGCACGCACAGGAGGGGACTAAAAATGTTTTAGTTCTGGCCAAAAAATTCGAACCCACAACCCCACAATTGACCCTGCTTAACAGGGGCCTAAATTTTATTCCCACTAAGGGCAGCAACAAAAATCTCATAGAACAGAGCAGATTTGACTTACAGCAATACCACAGACAATTAAAATTGGCCTCACACTTCCAAAATAAACAACAAACAGAGCCCCCTAAATTTACCCCATCCTCCACATGGACTCCCCCTGCTGGCACACTACCGCCAGAGCTCACTGCCCTCATCACGGCTGATGTCACTCACTTCGACCAGCACTTCAGGCTCAGCCATAATGAGCCAAACCTCAGCCCTGAGGAGGTGGCTGCACTAGAGGAGCTGAAAAACAATAAAAATATTGTTATCAAGCCAGCTGATAAGGGCAGTGTAGTGGTTATTATGGACAGGGAACAGTATCTGTGGGAGGGGTATAGACAGCTTAACGATCCAAAATATTATTCTAAATTAGTGAAACCAATTTTTCCGGACACAATTAAATTAATACAAAAAATTATAGAAAACCTGTACATTAAAAAATTCATAAATTTCAAACAAAAGACTTACCTTATGGGCACACCTGAACCCAGGCCCAGGCTGTTCTATATGCTCCCTAAAATTCACAAGGATCCTGCGAAATGGAGTAGGCCGCACGAAATCCCTCCAGGCAGGCCAATTGTGTCGGACTGCAGCAGTGACACCTACAACACAGCGGAATACATCGATTTCTTCTTGAACCCCCTGTCCATCAAACACAACAGTTACATTAAGGACACATACCATTTCGTTGAAATTATTAGGAGCCTCCACATCCCACATGACGCCATGTTATTTACTATTGACATTGACAGCCTGTATACTAACATTGACACACAGGAGGGCATACAGGCTGTCAAAAATACATTTTATAAATTCAAAGACAAAAAGAGACCAGACAAAGAACTAATTCAACTATTAGAAATTAATTTGACCAGAAATGATTTTGTTTTCAATTCGGACTATTTCCTCCAAATTAAAGGCACAGCCATGGGAAAGAAATTTGCCCCGGCGTACGCCAACATTTTCATGGCTGAGTGGGAGACATCAGCCCTGGCCTCCTGCCAAAAGAAACCCCTCCACTACCTCAGGTATCTTGATGATATCTGGGGTGTCTGGTCCCACTCTGAGGAGGAGTTCAAAATATTTTTACAGACCCTGAACACCCACAACCAGTCCATCACCCTCAAATCCACCACCAGCTACACCTCGGTCGACTTCCTGGACACCACCACCTACAAGGGAGCGGGGTTCAGTGAAACAGGCAGGCTGGATGTGAGGGTATTTTTTAAGGAGACAGACACTCACGCTCTGCTCTTTAGAACCAGCCACCATCCCAAGCACACCTTTGCTGGGCTGGTGAAATCTCAGCTCCTGAGGTTTCATAGGATTTGTAGTGACAAAGGGGATTTTAAGCAGGCCACAAAAACGCTGTTCTCAGCTCTGGCCACTAGAGGGTACCCTCGCTCCTTTTTAAGGAAAAGTCTCAAGACTTTTCTGGAGAAAAGGCCAACACAGACCTCTCCAATCCTCCCCTTTGTCACTACATTTTCCCCGTCAACTGTGAAGCTTGTGAGGGTCATTAGGGGTCATTTCACCTCCTTTATGGCAGACACACAGGTGCTGCAGGAGAGGAGGATCATTGCAGCCTATAGAAAAAATAGGAATCTCCAATCCTATTTAGTAAAGGCTAAACTGCCGTCTCTGTTGACCTCTGCACCCAGAGGTCACAGACAATTTTTCAAGCACCAGACATGGCTGCAAAACAAACACACAAAAACAATTTTTCACTGTCAGCTGCGGGGAAGCCCTCTCACCAGGAATTGTGTTTACCTGGTTACCTGTGCCACCTGTGGGGCAAAGTATGTTGGGGAGACAGGAAACACAATCCTGGTGAGGTTCACTCAGCACAGACATAATATTTTAAGGAAGAAGGAGACTCAGAGGCTGGTGGTGGGACACTACGTCCTCCACGGATGGGACGCGGTCCGTGTCTCTGTCCTGGAGGCCAACCCCAGATGGAGCGTGGCTCAGAGGCGGAGGTCCGAACGCCTCTGGATTATGAGGCTGGGCACGCGACATCCCCACGGCCTCAATGAGAAGTAGGGCATGGTCTCTCTGGGGAGCTGTGATGGCCAGCGCACTGGATCGGGTCCCCTATCCCTAACCCTAACCCCTAACCCTAACCCTTCCCCTATCCCTAACCCTAACCCTAACCCTTCCCCTATCCCTAACCCTAACCCTTCCCCTATCCCTAACCCTAACCCTAACCCTTCCCCTATCCCTAACCCTAACCCTTCCCCTAACCCTAACCCTAACCCTAACCTTTCCCCTATCCCTAACCCTAACCCTAACCCTTCCCCTAACCCTAACCCTAACCCTTCCCCTATCCCTAACCCTAACCCTTCCCCTAACCCTAACCTCTAACCCCTAACCCTAACCCGATCCCAAACCCCAACCCTAACCCTAACCCTAACCCTAACCCTAACCCTAACCCTAACCCTAACCCTAACCCTAACCCCTAACCCTAACCTTTCCCCTATCCCTAACCCTAACCCTAACCCTTCCCCTAACCCTAACCCTAACCCTTCCCCTATCCCTAACTCTAACCCTTCCCCTAACCCTAACCTCTAACCCCTAACCCTAACCCGATCCCAAACCCCAACCCTAACCCTAACCCTAACCCTAACCCTAACCCTAACCCTAACCCTAACCCTGGGCACGCGACATCCCCACGGCCTCAATGAGAGGTAGGGCATGATCTCTCTGGGGAGCTGTGATGGCCAGCGCACTGGATCGGGTCCCCTATCCCTAACCCTAACCCCTAACCCTAACCCTTCCCCTATCCCTAACCCTAACCCTAACCCTAACCCTTCCCCTATCCCTAACCCTAACCCTTCCCCTATCCCTAACCCTAACCCTAACCCTTCCCCTATCCCTAACCCTAACCCTTCCCCTAACCCTAACCCTAACCCTAACCTTTCCCCTATCCCTAACCCTAACCCTAACCCTTCCCCTAACCCTAACCCTAACCCTTCCCCTATCCCTAACCCTAACCCTTCCCCTAACCCTAACCTCTAACCCCTAACCCTAACCCGATCCCAAACCCCAACCCTAACCCTAACCCTAACCCTAACCCTAACCCTAACCCTACCCTAACCCTAACCCTAACCCTAACCCTAACCCTAACCCTAACCCTAACCCTACCCTAACCCTAACCCTAACCCTAACCCTAACCCTACCCTAACCCTAACCCTAACCCTAACCCTAACCCTAACCCTAACCCTAAACCCTAACCCTAACCCTAACCCTAACCCTAACCCTAACCCTGTTTTTAATGAGGATTTCTTCCTCCAAATTAAGGGCACGGCCATGGGGAAGAAATTTGCCCCGGCATACGCCAACATTTTCATGGCTGAGTGGGAGACATCAGCCCTGGCCTCCTGCCAAAAGAAACCCCTCCATTACCTCAGATATCTGGACGATATCTGGGGTGTCTGGCCCCACTCAGAGGAGGATTTCCAAGTTTTTTTACAGACCCTGAACACCCACAACCAGTCCATCACCCTCAAATCCACCACCAGCTACACCTCGGTCGACTTCCTGGACACCACCACCTACAAGGGAGCGGGGTTCAGGGAGACAGGCAGGCTGGATGTGAGGGTATTTTTTAAGGAGACAGACACTCACGCTCTGCTCTTTAGAACCAGCCACCATCCCAAGCACACCTTTGCTGGGCTGGTGAAATCTCAGCTCCTGAGGTTTCATAGGATTTGTAGTGACAAAGGGGATTTTAAGCAGGCCACAAAAACGCTGTTCTCAGCTCTGGCCACTAGAGGGTACCCTCGCTCCTTTTTAAGGAAAAGTCTCAAGACTTTTCTGGAGAAAAGGCCTGAACAGACCTCTCCGATCCTCCCCTTTGTCACTACATTTTCACCGTCAACTGTGAAGCTTGTGAGGGTCATTAGGGGTCATTTCACCTCCTTTATGGCAGACACAAATGTGCTGCAGGAGAGGAGGATCATCGCAGCCTTTAGAAAAAATAGGAACCTGCAGTCCTATTTAGTAAAGGCAAAACTGTCGCCTTTGTTGACCTCTGCACCCAGAGGTCACGGGCAATTTTTTAAGCACCAAACATGGCTGCAAAACTCTCAAAATAAAACTATTTTTCAGTGTCAGCTGCGGGGAAGCCCTCTCACCAGGAATTGTGTGTACCTGATCACCTGTGCCACCTGTGGGGCAAAGTATGTGGGGGAGACGGGAAACACAATCCTGGTGAGGTTCACTCAGCATCGGCACAATGTTTTGAGGAAGAAGGAAACTCAGAGGCTGGTGGTGGGACACTATGTCCTCCACGGGTGGGACGCGGTCCGTGTCTGTGTCCTTGAGGCCAACCCCAGATGGAGCGTGGCCCAGAGGCGGAGGGCTGAACGTCTCTGGATTTTGGGACTGGGCACGCGACATCCCCACGGCCTCAATGAGAAGTAGGGCATGGTCTCTCTGGGGAGCTGTGATGGCCAGCGCACTGGATCGGGTCCCCTATCCCTATCCCTAAAAAGAGGAAAGGAAGAAAAGAGAAGAAGAAAAGACCCCTTCCCCTATCCCTAACCCTAACCCTAACCCTTCCCCTAACCCTAACCCTAACCCGATCCCAAACCCCAACCCTAACCCTAACCCTACCCTAACCCTAACCCTAACCCTAACCCTAACCCTAACCCTTACCCTAACCCTAACCCTAACCCTAACCCTAACCCTAACCCTACCCTAACCCTAACCCTAACCCTAACCCTAACCCTAACCCTAACCCTAACCCTAACCCTTCCCCTATCCCTAACCCTAACCCTAACCCTTAACCCCTAACCCTAACCCTAACCCTAACCCGATCCCAAACCCCAACCCTAACACGCCCGTGCCTCCAGCTCTCACGTACGAGACGTGCCTGACCCTCAAATTTCCACCTAATGTAAATAATAATATAACAAAAGTAACAAAACATAATACTTACCGTACCTGAAAAGGAAACATTAATAAAAATATACACCATTATCTATACTTACCTTACCTGAAAAAGAAATATTAATATACACCTTAAAGACCTAATACTTACCTCCTATCTACAAAAACTAAATAAACTCATCGAATACAAACACCAAAATTTGAAAAAACACACCAAAACAAACAACACATAGTCAAAAATTAATTTAAATTGCAATTTTAATAAAATATAATAAATATAACCCCCAAAAAACAATTATTAAGAATCCTGCTCTCTCATTGGCTGAAATTCAAAATTCGAATCCGAAAGATGCAGAAGCAGGATCTCTGACTGTGTGTCTGCGAGGGAGGGGCCTGAGCAGAGGTGCTGAGGGGAGATACACACGTCTCTCCTCACTCTCTCTTCGCCCTTCGACCAGAGCAGACGTCTCACTAGGAGCAGACACACACACACGTCAGTTAGAGAATATAGGAGAAATAGCTTTTATTTTGTTTTGTTTTAAACAGGCTGCCTGAAGAAGACCCAGATTAGGGTCGAAACGTTGCAACAAAGCCTGTTATTTAGTTTATCTTTTTCACAACTCTTTTATTTTACAACCCAAATTGTGGTTTTATTTTATTTTCATTTTATTTTAAAAAAAAAAAAAAAAACAAAAAAAGACCAAAAAAAACAAAAATATATAGATTTAACCTAAACACTTACCTGTTTAAACATGAGGGGATACAGTGAGGACGCTGGCTGGACCGAGGTTCGCTACCGCCGTGGCCGGCTTGACCACCGCGGAGAGGTGCGAGCCTGGGCTTACAGCCGCAGCAGACGTCACTCTCCCCCGTACGGCCGCTCACGCTCTGGCCCGGGACAGAGGCCCTCCTACGCCTCTGTTACCCGTGGCAGGCGTGGCGAAGGCTTTCGCCAAACCTTTGACCAAGGCTACAAGCCACAATTTTTGGAAACCCGGGCTCCTTACGGACCTAGAACAAACAACACAAATAAACACAAGCAGTTCACGAAGACACAGTACAACAACAAGTACGTGAACAACAACAGAAATGCATACAACAACAGAAACACGTACAACAACAGAAATACATACAACAACAGAAACACATACAACAACAGGAACACGTACGACAACAGGAACACATACAGCAACAGGAACACGTACAACAACAGGAACACGTACAACAACACGAATAGGAACAATCAACAACAGCGTGGCGAGGAGGAACGGTCGGACGACCCCGACTTTGTTGGGAAGGTGCGGGTGATACACACCATCATTAAAACTGTCCACCACCTGAAAAACGTGTCGGCGGACGAACCTCCCTCTGCCATCGCCAAAATGGGACAGTCGCTGGCTGACAACATCAAGCCAGCGGCCCCCACTCCTCACACGCAGGCACTGATAGAGGGGAACGCTAAGAATTGGGCCTTCACCACGGTCCTGATTCTTAGAGACCACTATCAGGGGGTCATGGAGCAGGAGGTGGGGAAACTCACCCACATGTCTGCACACCACTGGCGGAGGCCCTTTGAGGTGGCTTCATCCTGGGCCCGCAGAAACCTGGGTCGCCGCCTGGAGGAGGACACATTAAAGCAGACAGAGGCTCTGTTAGTGGCTGGGGTCCCACAGACCACAGACACACACACACCCACACTCACACAAGCACCCACACACACACCCACACTACCAACCACACACACACCCACACTCACACAAGCAACCACACACACACCCACACTTCCAACCACACACACACAGACACCCACACTCACAGCTCCAGTCACACAAACACCCTCACCTGCACCAACGGCGACTCAAACAGAGTGCGTGCCCCCCACCCTCATCATCCCCCCCGTCCCCCTCACCGTGACCCCTCCTCGGGACAACGTCATGGTCGTGAGGGCGGACATTGTCCCTCAGCGCCCGACTATGGTGACCTCCGTGGCCACCATGACGGAGCCTGCCCGGGGAGACTGGTCCCCGGTGATGGGAGAGGACACCCCCCTCCCCCCTGCTCCTCAGGAGACCTCACCTAAGGCCCAGAGGGCCACACGCACTCCAGCCAGGGTCGACAGACCACCAAACCCCTGTGTGTTCGAGGGCTTGGACGAAGACATCAGTCCGAGTCCTGCCCTCGTGCCACCTTCGGGCAGACTGAGGTCAGCTGTCCAGAAAAAGCTGAGTTTGGGGCCAAAAGCAGCGGCTCCTGAACAAACAGCACCACCTAAAAAAACACAAACACAAACACACACAGACAGCACTCCACAGACACCGACATGTAGACCAAGCAGACACATAAACACAAGAAACAAAATGAAGGACTGGAACCTCAGTGTGACGAAGAAGTGGCTTATCATGGGAGACTCGAACGTCGCCAGGATCCCACCCTGCGACATCGAGGGGCTGCAGATCGACAGCTTCCCAGGGGCCACCTTCAGACACGCTGAGGCCATCCTCTCCAGGACCATCGTCTCCGCCACGGTGGAGAAGGTGATCCTGTCCTTCGGCCTAAACAATAGAGGCCAAAACATTCAGCAGACAACAATTAAACAAATGCAGGCAGCAGTGAGGGCTGCCACCAACAAATTTCCTCAGGCGGAGATTTGGGTGCCCTTAATTAATTATTCTGGGGCCCTGCCTGTCTCGGAGATGGATGCCCTCCTCCGCCTGAATGAGTACATCCAGAAAAATCAGAGACACATCCCCAAACTCCCCAACAGCTCCTTTAAAACAGTGGAGGACAAAATCCACTGGACGAAGGACACTGCTGGTCTCATGCTGCAGCATTGGGGCCAGCACTTAAACTAGAAATCCCCAGAAGCCTGCACGCACAGGAGGGGACTAAAAATGTTTTAGTTCTGGCCAAAAAATTCGAACCCACAACCCCACAATTGACCCTGCTTAACAGGGGACTAAATTTTATTCCCACAAAGGGCAGCAATAAGAACCTCATAGAAAAAAGTAGATTTGACTTACAGCAATATCACAGACAATTAAAATTAGCTTCACACTTCCAACATAAACAACAAACAGAGCCCCCTAAATTCACCCCATCCTCCACATGGACGCCCCCTGCTGGCACACTACCGCCAGAGCTCACTGCCCTCATCACAGCTGATGTCAGTCATTTTGATCAGCACTTCAGACTCAGCCACAATGAGCCAAACCTCAGCCCTGAGGAGGTGGCTGCTCTGGAGGAGCTGAAAAATAACAAAAATATTGTTATCAAGCCAGCTGATAAGGGCAGTGTGGTGGTCATTATGGACAGGGAACAGTATCTGTGGGAGGGGTATAGACAGCTTAACGATAAAAAATATTATTCTAAATTAGAGAAACCTATTTATCCGGACACAATTAAATTAATAGAAAAAATTATAGACAATCTTTACATTAAAAAATTTATTAACTTCAAACAAAAGACTTACCTTATGGGCACACCTGAACCCAGGCCCAGGCTGTTCTATATGCTCCCTAAAATTCACAAGGATCCTGCGAAATGGAGTAGGCCGCACGAAATCCCTCCAGGCAGGCCTATTGTGTCGGACTGCAGCAGTGACACATACAACACGGCGGAGTATATTGACTTCTTCCTGAACCCCCTGTCGATCAAACATGACAGCTACATTAAGGACACATATCATTTCGTGGACATTATTAGGAGCCTTCAAATCCCGCAAAACGCCATGCTATTTACTATTGACATTGACAGCCTGTATACTAACATTGACACACAGGAGGGCATACAGGCTGTCAAAAACACGTTTTACAAATTTAAGGACAAAAAGAGACCAGATAAGGAACTAATTCAATTGTTAGAAATTAATTTGACCCGGAATGATTTTGTTTTTAATTCAGAGTATTTCCTCCAAATCAAAGGCACAGCCATGGGGAAGAAATTTGCCCCGGCTTACGCCAACATTTTCATGGCTGGGTGGGAGACATCAGCCCTGGCCTCCTGCCAAAAGAAACCCCTCCACTACCTCAGGTATCTTGATGATATCTGGGGTGTCTGGTCCCACTCTGAGGAGGAGTTCAAAATCTTTTTACAGACCCTGAACACCCACAACAGGTCCATCACCCTCAAATCCACCACCAGCTACACCTCGGTTGACTTCCTGGACACCACCACCTACAAGGGAGCGGGGTTCAGTGAAACAGGCAGGCTGGATGTGAGGGTATTTTTTAAGGAGACAGACACTCACGCTCTGCTCTTTAGAACCAGCCACCATCCCAAGCACACCTTTGCTGGGCTGGTGAAATCTCAGCTCCTGAGGTTTCATAGGATTTGTAGTGACAAAGGGGATTTTAAGCAGGCCACAAAAACGCTGTTCTCAGCTCTGGCCACTAGAGGGTACCCTCGCTCCTTTTTAAGGAAAAGTCTCAAGACTTTTCTGGAGAAAAGGCCAACACAGACCTCTCCAATCCTCCCCTTTGTCACTACATTTTCCCCGTCAACTGTGAGACTTGTGAGGGTAGTTAGGAGTCATTTTACCTCCTTTATGGCAGACACACAGGTGCTGCAGGAGAGGAGGATCATTGCAGCCTACAGAAAGAATAGGAACCTCCAGTCCTATCTAGTGAAGGCAAAACTGTCGCCTTTGTTGACCTCTGCACCCAGAGGTCACGGGCAATTTTTTAAGCACCAAACATGGCTGCAAAACTCCCAAACCAAAACAATTTTTCAGTGTCAGCTGCGGGGAAGCCCTCTCACCAGGAATTGTGTTTACCTGGTTACCTGTGCCACCTGTGGGGCAAAGTATGTTGGGGAGACAGGAAACACAATCCTGGTGAGGTTCACTCAGCACAGACATAATATTTTGAGGAAAAAGGAGACTCAGAGGCTGGTGGTGGGACACTATGTCCTCCACGGGTGGGACTCTGTCCGAGTCTCTGTTCTCGAGGCCAACCCCAGATGGAGCGTGGCCCAGAGGCGGAGGTCTGAACGCCTCTGGATCATGAGGCTGGGCACGAGACACCCACAAGGCCTCAATGAGAGGTAGGGCATGGTCTCTCTGGGGAGCTGTGATGGCCAGCGCACTGGATCGGGTCCCCTATCCCCTTCCCCTATCCCTAACCCTAACCCTTCCCCTATCCCTAACCCTAACCCTAACCCTTCCCCTATCCCTAACCCTAACCCTAACCCTTCCCCTATCCCTAACCCTAACCCTAACCCTTCCCCTAACCCTAACCCTAACCCTTCCCCTATCCCTAACCCTAACCCTTCCCCTATCCCTAACCCTAACCCTAACCCTTAACCCCTAACCCTAACCCTAACCCTAACCCGATCCCAAACCCCAACCCTAACACGCCCGTGCCTCCAGCTCTCACGTACGAGACGTGCCTGACCCTCAAATTTCCACCTAATGTAAATAATAATATAACAAAAGTAACAAAACATAATACTTACCGTACCTGAAAAGGAAACATTAATAAAAATATACACCATTATCTATACTTACCTTACCTGAAAAAGAAATATTAATATACACCTTAAAGACCTAATACTTACCTCCTATCTACAAAAACTAAATAAACTCATCGAATACAAACACCAAAATTTGAAAAAACACACCAAAACAAACAACACATAGTCAAAAATTAATTTAAATTGCAATTTTAATAAAATATAATAAATATAACCCCCAAAAAACAATTATTAAGAATCCTGCTCTCTCATTGGCTGAAATTCAAAATTCGAATCCGAAAGATGCAGAAGCAGGATCTCTGACTGTGTGTCTGCGAGGGAGGGGCCTGAGCAGAGGTGCTGAGGGGAGATACACACGTCTCTCCTCACTCTCTCTTCGCCCTTCGACCAGAGCAGACGTCTCACTAGGAGCAGACACACACACACGTCAGTTAGAGAATATAGGAGAAATAGCTTTTATTTTGTTTTGTTTTAAACAGGCTGCCTGAAGAAGACCCAGATTAGGGTCGAAACGTTGCAACAAAGCCTGTTATTTAGTTTATCTTTTTCACAACTCTTTTATTTTACAACCCAAATTGTGGTTTTATTTTATTTTCATTTTATTTTAAAAAAAAAAAACAAAAAAAGACCAAAAAAAACAAAAATATATAGATTTAACCTAAACACTTACCTGTTTAAACATGAGGGGATACAGTGAGGACGCTGGCTGGACCGAGGTTCGCTACCGCCGTGGCCGGCTTGACCACCGCGGAGAGGTGCGAGCCTGGGCTTACAGCCGCAGCAGACGTCACTCTCCCCCGTACGGCCGCTCACGCTCTGGCCCGGGACAGAGGCCCTCCTACGCCTCTGTTACCCGTGGCAGGCGTGGCGAAGGCTTTCGCCAAACCTTTGACCAAGGCTACAAGCCACAATTTTTGGAAACCCGGGCTCCTTACGGACCTAGAACAAACAACACAAATAAACACAAGCAGTTCACGAAGACACAGTACAACAACAAGTACGTGAACAACAACAGAAATGCATACAACAACAGAAACACGTACAACAACAGAAATACATACAACAACAGAAACACATACAACAACAGGAACACGTACGACAACAGGAACACATACAGCAACAGGAACACGTACAACAACAGGAACACGTACAACAACACGAATAGGAACAATCAACAACAGCGTGGCGAGGAGGAACGGTCGGACGACCCCGACTTTGTTGGGAAGGTGCGGGTGATACACACCATCATTAAAACTGTCCACCACCTGAAAAACGTGTCGGCGGACGAACCTCCCTCTGCCATCGCCAAAATGGGACAGTCGCTGGCTGACAACATCAAGCCAGCGGCCCCCACTCCTCACACGCAGGCACTGATAGAGGGGAACGCTAAGAATTGGGCCTTCACCACGGTCCTGATTCTTAGAGACCACTATCAGGGGGTCATGGAGCAGGAGGTGGGGAAACTCACCCACATGTCTGCACACCACTGGCGGAGGCCCTTTGAGGTGGCTTCATCCTGGGCCCGCAGAAACCTGGGTCGCCGCCTGGAGGAGGACACATTAAAGCAGACAGAGGCTCTGTTAGTGGCTGGGGTCCCACAGACCACAGACACACACACACCCACACTCACACAAGCACCCACACACACACCCACACTACCAACCACACACACACCCACACTCACACAAGCAACCACACACACACCCACACTTCCAACCACACACACACAGACACCCACACTCACAGCTCCAGTCACACAAACACCCTCACCTGCACCAACGGCGACTCAAACAGAGTGCGTGCCCCCCACCCTCATCATCCCCCCCGTCCCCCTCACCGTGACCCCTCCTCGGGACAACGTCATGGTCGTGAGGGCGGACATTGTCCCTCAGCGCCCGACTATGGTGACCTCCGTGGCCACCATGACGGAGCCTGCCCGGGGAGACTGGTCCCCGGTGATGGGAGAGGACACCCCCCTCCCCCCTGCTCCTCAGGAGACCTCACCTAAGGCCCAGAGGGCCACACGCACTCCAGCCAGGGTCGACAGACCACCAAACCCCTGTGTGTTCGAGGGCTTGGACGAAGACATCAGTCCGAGTCCTGCCCTCGTGCCACCTTCGGGCAGACTGAGGTCAGCTGTCCAGAAAAAGCTGAGTTTGGGGCCAAAAGCAGCGGCTCCTGAACAAACAGCACCACCTAAAAAAACACAAACACAAACACACACAGACAGCACTCCACAGACACCGACATGTAGACCAAGCAGACACATAAACACAAGAAACAAAATGAAGGACTGGAACCTCAGTGTGACGAAGAAGTGGCTTATCATGGGAGACTCGAACGTCGCCAGGATCCCACCCTGCGACATCGAGGGGCTGCAGATCGACAGCTTCCCAGGGGCCACCTTCAGACACGCTGAGGCCATCCTCTCCAGGACCATCGTCTCCGCCACGGTGGAGAAGGTGATCCTGTCCTTCGGCCTAAACAATAGAGGCCAAAACATTCAGCAGACAACAATTAAACAAATGCAGGCAGCAGTGAGGGCTGCCACCAACAAATTTCCTCAGGCGGAGATTTGGGTGCCCTTAATTAATTATTCTGGGGCCCTGCCTGTCTCGGAGATGGATGCCCTCCTCCGCCTGAATGAGTACATCCAGAAAAATCAGAGACACATCCCCAAACTCCCCAACAGCTCCTTTAAAACAGTGGAGGACAAAATCCACTGGACGAAGGACACTGCTGGTCTCATGCTGCAGCATTGGGGCCAGCACTTAAACTAGAAATCCCCAGAAGCCTGCACGCACAGGAGGGGACTAAAAATGTTTTAGTTCTGGCCAAAAAATTCGAACCCACAACCCCACAATTGACCCTGCTTAACAGGGGACTAAATTTTATTCCCACAAAGGGCAGCAATAAGAACCTCATAGAAAAAAGTAGATTTGACTTACAGCAATATCACAGACAATTAAAATTAGCTTCACACTTCCAACATAAACAACAAACAGAGCCCCCTAAATTCACCCCATCCTCCACATGGACGCCCCCTGCTGGCACACTACCGCCAGAGCTCACTGCCCTCATCACAGCTGATGTCAGTCATTTTGATCAGCACTTCAGACTCAGCCACAATGAGCCAAACCTCAGCCCTGAGGAGGTGGCTGCTCTGGAGGAGCTGAAAAATAACAAAAATATTGTTATCAAGCCAGCTGATAAGGGCAGTGTGGTGGTCATTATGGACAGGGAACAGTATCTGTGGGAGGGGTATAGACAGCTTAACGATAAAAAATATTATTCTAAATTAGAGAAACCTATTTATCCGGACACAATTAAATTAATAGAAAAAATTATAGACAATCTTTACATTAAAAAATTTATTAACTTCAAACAAAAGACTTACCTTATGGGCACACCTGAACCCAGGCCCAGGCTGTTCTATATGCTCCCTAAAATTCACAAGGATCCTGCGAAATGGAGTAGGCCGCACGAAATCCCTCCAGGCAGGCCTATTGTGTCGGACTGCAGCAGTGACACATACAACACGGCGGAGTATATTGACTTCTTCCTGAACCCCCTGTCGATCAAACATGACAGCTACATTAAGGACACATATCATTTCGTGGACATTATTAGGAGCCTTCAAATCCCGCAAAACGCCATGCTATTTACTATTGACATTGACAGCCTGTATACTAACATTGACACACAGGAGGGCATACAGGCTGTCAAAAACACGTTTTACAAATTTAAGGACAAAAAGAGACCAGATAAGGAACTAATTCAATTGTTAGAAATTAATTTGACCCGGAATGATTTTGTTTTTAATTCAGAGTATTTCCTCCAAATCAAAGGCACAGCCATGGGGAAGAAATTTGCCCCGGCTTACGCCAACATTTTCATGGCTGGGTGGGAGACATCAGCCCTGGCCTCCTGCCAAAAGAAACCCCTCCACTACCTCAGGTATCTTGATGATATCTGGGGTGTCTGGTCCCACTCTGAGGAGGAGTTCAAAATCTTTTTACAGACCCTGAACACCCACAACAGGTCCATCACCCTCAAATCCACCACCAGCTACACCTCGGTTGACTTCCTGGACACCACCACCTACAAGGGAGCGGGGTTCAGTGAAACAGGCAGGCTGGATGTGAGGGTATTTTTTAAGGAGACAGACACTCACGCTCTGCTCTTTAGAACCAGCCACCATCCCAAGCACACCTTTGCTGGGCTGGTGAAATCTCAGCTCCTGAGGTTTCATAGGATTTGTAGTGACAAAGGGGATTTTAAGCAGGCCACAAAAACGCTGTTCTCAGCTCTGGCCACTAGAGGGTACCCTCGCTCCTTTTTAAGGAAAAGTCTCAAGACTTTTCTGGAGAAAAGGCCAACACAGACCTCTCCAATCCTCCCCTTTGTCACTACATTTTCCCCGTCAACTGTGAGACTTGTGAGGGTAGTTAGGAGTCATTTTACCTCCTTTATGGCAGACACACAGGTGCTGCAGGAGAGGAGGATCATTGCAGCCTACAGAAAGAATAGGAACCTCCAGTCCTATCTAGTGAAGGCAAAACTGTCGCCTTTGTTGACCTCTGCACCCAGAGGTCACGGGCAATTTTTTAAGCACCAAACATGGCTGCAAAACTCCCAAACCAAAACAATTTTTCAGTGTCAGCTGCGGGGAAGCCCTCTCACCAGGAATTGTGTTTACCTGGTTACCTGTGCCACCTGTGGGGCAAAGTATGTTGGGGAGACAGGAAACACAATCCTGGTGAGGTTCACTCAGCACAGACATAATATTTTGAGGAAAAAGGAGACTCAGAGGCTGGTGGTGGGACACTATGTCCTCCACGGGTGGGACTCTGTCCGAGTCTCTGTTCTCGAGGCCAACCCCAGATGGAGCGTGGCCCAGAGGCGGAGGTCTGAACGCCTCTGGATCATGAGGCTGGGCACGAGACACCCACAAGGCCTCAATGAGAGGTAGGGCATGGTCTCTCTGGGGAGCTGTGATGGCCAGCGCACTGGATCGGGTCCCCTATCCCCTTCCCCTATCCCTAACCCTAACCCTTCCCCTATCCCTAACCCTAACCCTAACCCTTCCCCTATCCCTAACCCTAACCCTAACCCTTCCCCTATCCCTAACCCTAACCCTAACCCTTCCCCTAACCCTAACCCTAACCCTTCCCCTATCCCTAACCCTAACCCTTCCCCTATCCCTAACCCTAACCCTAACCCTTAACCCCTAACCCTAACCCTAACCCTAACCCGATCCCAAACCCCAACCCTAACACGCCCGTGCCTCCAGCTCTCACGTACGAGACGTGCCTGACCCTCAAATTTCCACCTAATGTAAATAATAATATAACAAAAGTAACAAAACATAATACTTACCGTACCTGAAAAGGAAACATTAATAAAAATATACACCATTATCTATACTTACCTTACCTGAAAAAGAAATATTAATATACACCTTAAAGACCTAATACTTACCTCCTATCTACAAAAACTAAATAAACTCATCGAATACAAACACCAAAATTTGAAAAAACACACCAAAACAAACAACACATAGTCAAAAATTAATTTAAATTGCAATTTTAATAAAATATAATAAATATAACCCCCAAAAAACAATTATTAAGAATCCTGCTCTCTCATTGGCTGAAATTCAAAATTCGAATCCGAAAGATGCAGAAGCAGGATCTCTGACTGTGTGTCTGCGAGGGAGGGGCCTGAGCAGAGGTGCTGAGGGGAGATACACACGTCTCTCCTCACTCTCTCTTCGCCCTTCGACCAGAGCAGACGTCTCACTAGGAGCAGACACACACACACGTCAGTTAGAGAATATAGGAGAAATAGCTTTTATTTTGTTTTGTTTTAAACAGGCTGCCTGAAGAAGACCCAGATTAGGGTCGAAACGTTGCAACAAAGCCTGTTATTTAGTTTATCTTTTTCACAACTCTTTTATTTTACAACCCAAATTGTGGTTTTATTTTATTTTCATTTTATTTAAAAAAAAAAAAAAAAAAAAAAAACAAAAAAAAAAAAACAAACAAAAAAAGACCAAAAAAAACAAAAATATATAGATTTAACCTAAACACTTACCTGTTTAAACATGAGGGGATACAGTGAGGACGCTGGCTGGACCGAGGTTCGCTACCGCCGTGGCCGGCTTGACCACCGCGGAGAGGTGCGAGCCTGGGCTTACAGCCGCAGCAGACGTCACTCTCCCCCGTACGGCCGCTCACGCTCTGGCCCGGGACAGAGGCCCTCCTACGCCTCTGTTACCCGTGGCAGGCGTGGCGAAGGCTTTCGCCAAACCTTTGACCAAGGCTACAAGCCACAATTTTTGGAAACCCGGGCTCCTTACGGACCTAGAACAAACAACACAAATAAACACAAGCAGTTCACGAAGACACAGTACAACAACAAGTACGTGAACAACAACAGAAATGCATACAACAACAGAAACACGTACAACAACAGAAATACATACAACAACAGAAACACATACAACAACAGGAACACGTACGACAACAGGAACACATACAGCAACAGGAACACGTACAACAACAGGAACACGTACAACAACACGAATAGGAACAATCAACAACAGCGTGGCGAGGAGGAACGGTCGGACGACCCCGACTTTGTTGGGAAGGTGCGGGTGATACACACCATCATTAAAACTGTCCACCACCTGAAAAACGTGTCGGCGGACGAACCTCCCTCTGCCATCGCCAAAATGGGACAGTCGCTGGCTGACAACATCAAGCCAGCGGCCCCCACTCCTCACACGCAGGCACTGATAGAGGGGAACGCTAAGAATTGGGCCTTCACCACGGTCCTGATTCTTAGAGACCACTATCAGGGGGTCATGGAGCAGGAGGTGGGGAAACTCACCCACATGTCTGCACACCACTGGCGGAGGCCCTTTGAGGTGGCTTCATCCTGGGCCCGCAGAAACCTGGGTCGCCGCCTGGAGGAGGACACATTAAAGCAGACAGAGGCTCTGTTAGTGGCTGGGGTCCCACAGACCACAGACACACACACACCCACACTCACACAAGCACCCACACACACACCCACACTACCAACCACACACACACCCACACTCACACAAGCAACCACACACACACCCACACTTCCAACCACACACACACAGACACCCACACTCACAGCTCCAGTCACACAAACACCCTCACCTGCACCAACGGCGACTCAAACAGAGTGCGTGCCCCCCACCCTCATCATCCCCCCCGTCCCCCTCACCGTGACCCCTCCTCGGGACAACGTCATGGTCGTGAGGGCGGACATTGTCCCTCAGCGCCCGACTATGGTGACCTCCGTGGCCACCATGACGGAGCCTGCCCGGGGAGACTGGTCCCCGGTGATGGGAGAGGACACCCCCCTCCCCCCTGCTCCTCAGGAGACCTCACCTAAGGCCCAGAGGGCCACACGCACTCCAGCCAGGGTCGACAGACCACCAAACCCCTGTGTGTTCGAGGGCTTGGACGAAGACATCAGTCCGAGTCCTGCCCTCGTGCCACCTTCGGGCAGACTGAGGTCAGCTGTCCAGAAAAAGCTGAGTTTGGGGCCAAAAGCAGCGGCTCCTGAACAAACAGCACCACCTAAAAAAACACAAACACAAACACACACAGACAGCACTCCACAGACACCGACATGTAGACCAAGCAGACACATAAACACAAGAAACAAAATGAAGGACTGGAACCTCAGTGTGACGAAGAAGTGGCTTATCATGGGAGACTCGAACGTCGCCAGGATCCCACCCTGCGACATCGAGGGGCTGCAGATCGACAGCTTCCCAGGGGCCACCTTCAGACACGCTGAGGCCATCCTCTCCAGGACCATCGTCTCCGCCACGGTGGAGAAGGTGATCCTGTCCTTCGGCCTAAACAATAGAGGCCAAAACATTCAGCAGACAACAATTAAACAAATGCAGGCAGCAGTGAGGGCTGCCACCAACAAATTTCCTCAGGCGGAGATTTGGGTGCCCTTAATTAATTATTCTGGGGCCCTGCCTGTCTCGGAGATGGATGCCCTCCTCCGCCTGAATGAGTACATCCAGAAAAATCAGAGACACATCCCCAAACTCCCCAACAGCTCCTTTAAAACAGTGGAGGACAAAATCCACTGGACGAAGGACACTGCTGGTCTCATGCTGCAGCATTGGGGCCAGCACTTAAACTAGAAATCCCCAGAAGCCTGCACGCACAGGAGGGGACTAAAAATGTTTTAGTTCTGGCCAAAAAATTCGAACCCACAACCCCACAATTGACCCTGCTTAACAGGGGACTAAATTTTATTCCCACAAAGGGCAGCAATAAGAACCTCATAGAAAAAAGTAGATTTGACTTACAGCAATATCACAGACAATTAAAATTAGCTTCACACTTCCAACATAAACAACAAACAGAGCCCCCTAAATTCACCCCATCCTCCACATGGACGCCCCCTGCTGGCACACTACCGCCAGAGCTCACTGCCCTCATCACAGCTGATGTCAGTCATTTTGATCAGCACTTCAGACTCAGCCACAATGAGCCAAACCTCAGCCCTGAGGAGGTGGCTGCTCTGGAGGAGCTGAAAAATAACAAAAATATTGTTATCAAGCCAGCTGATAAGGGCAGTGTGGTGGTCATTATGGACAGGGAACAGTATCTGTGGGAGGGGTATAGACAGCTTAACGATAAAAAATATTATTCTAAATTAGAGAAACCTATTTATCCGGACACAATTAAATTAATAGAAAAAATTATAGACAATCTTTACATTAAAAAATTTATTAACTTCAAACAAAAGACTTACCTTATGGGCACACCTGAACCCAGGCCCAGGCTGTTCTATATGCTCCCTAAAATTCACAAGGATCCTGCGAAATGGAGTAGGCCGCACGAAATCCCTCCAGGCAGGCCTATTGTGTCGGACTGCAGCAGTGACACATACAACACGGCGGAGTATATTGACTTCTTCCTGAACCCCCTGTCGATCAAACATGACAGCTACATTAAGGACACATATCATTTCGTGGACATTATTAGGAGCCTTCAAATCCCGCAAAACGCCATGCTATTTACTATTGACATTGACAGCCTGTATACTAACATTGACACACAGGAGGGCATACAGGCTGTCAAAAACACGTTTTACAAATTTAAGGACAAAAAGAGACCAGATAAGGAACTAATTCAATTGTTAGAAATTAATTTGACCCGGAATGATTTTGTTTTTAATTCAGAGTATTTCCTCCAAATCAAAGGCACAGCCATGGGGAAGAAATTTGCCCCGGCTTACGCCAACATTTTCATGGCTGGGTGGGAGACATCAGCCCTGGCCTCCTGCCAAAAGAAACCCCTCCACTACCTCAGGTATCTTGATGATATCTGGGGTGTCTGGTCCCACTCTGAGGAGGAGTTCAAAATCTTTTTACAGACCCTGAACACCCACAACAGGTCCATCACCCTCAAATCCACCACCAGCTACACCTCGGTTGACTTCCTGGACACCACCACCTACAAGGGAGCGGGGTTCAGTGAAACAGGCAGGCTGGATGTGAGGGTATTTTTTAAGGAGACAGACACTCACGCTCTGCTCTTTAGAACCAGCCACCATCCCAAGCACACCTTTGCTGGGCTGGTGAAATCTCAGCTCCTGAGGTTTCATAGGATTTGTAGTGACAAAGGGGATTTTAAGCAGGCCACAAAAACGCTGTTCTCAGCTCTGGCCACTAGAGGGTACCCTCGCTCCTTTTTAAGGAAAAGTCTCAAGACTTTTCTGGAGAAAAGGCCAACACAGACCTCTCCAATCCTCCCCTTTGTCACTACATTTTCCCCGTCAACTGTGAGACTTGTGAGGGTAGTTAGGAGTCATTTTACCTCCTTTATGGCAGACACACAGGTGCTGCAGGAGAGGAGGATCATTGCAGCCTACAGAAAGAATAGGAACCTCCAGTCCTATCTAGTGAAGGCAAAACTGTCGCCTTTGTTGACCTCTGCACCCAGAGGTCACGGGCAATTTTTTAAGCACCAAACATGGCTGCAAAACTCCCAAACCAAAACAATTTTTCAGTGTCAGCTGCGGGGAAGCCCTCTCACCAGGAATTGTGTTTACCTGGTTACCTGTGCCACCTGTGGGGCAAAGTATGTTGGGGAGACAGGAAACACAATCCTGGTGAGGTTCACTCAGCACAGACATAATATTTTGAGGAAAAAGGAGACTCAGAGGCTGGTGGTGGGACACTATGTCCTCCACGGGTGGGACTCTGTCCGAGTCTCTGTTCTCGAGGCCAACCCCAGATGGAGCGTGGCCCAGAGGCGGAGGTCTGAACGCCTCTGGATCATGAGGCTGGGCACGAGACACCCACAAGGCCTCAATGAGAGGTAGGGCATGGTCTCTCTGGGGAGCTGTGATGGCCAGCGCACTGGATCGGGTCCCCTATCCCCTTCCCCTATCCCTAACCCTAACCCTTCCCCTATCCCTAACCCTAACCCTAACCCTTCCCCTATCCCTAACCCTAACCCTAACCCTTCCCCTATCCCTAACCCTAACCCTAACCCTTCCCCTAACCCTAACCCTAACCCTTCCCCTATCCCTAACCCTAACCCTTCCCCTATCCCTAACCCTAACCCTAACCCTTAACCCCTAACCCTAACCCTAACCCTAACCCGATCCCAAACCCCAACCCTAACACGCCCGTGCCTCCAGCTCTCACGTACGAGACGTGCCTGACCCTCAAATTTCCACCTAATGTAAATAATAATATAACAAAAGTAACAAAACATAATACTTACCGTACCTGAAAAGGAAACATTAATAAAAATATACACCATTATCTATACTTACCTTACCTGAAAAAGAAATATTAATATACACCTTAAAGACCTAATACTTACCTCCTATCTACAAAAACTAAATAAACTCATCGAATACAAACACCAAAATTTGAAAAAACACACCAAAACAAACAACACATAGTCAAAAATTAATTTAAATTGCAATTTTAATAAAATATAATAAATATAACCCCCAAAAAACAATTATTAAGAATCCTGCTCTCTCATTGGCTGAAATTCAAAATTCGAATCCGAAAGATGCAGAAGCAGGATCTCTGACTGTGTGTCTGCGAGGGAGGGGCCTGAGCAGAGGTGCTGAGGGGAGATACACACGTCTCTCCTCACTCTCTCTTCGCCCTTCGACCAGAGCAGACGTCTCACTAGGAGCAGACACACACACACGTCAGTTAGAGAATATAGGAGAAATAGCTTTTATTTTGTTTTGTTTTAAACAGGCTGCCTGAAGAAGACCCAGATTAGGGTCGAAACGTTGCAACAAAGCCTGTTATTTAGTTTATCTTTTTCACAACTCTTTTATTTTACAACCCAAATTGTGGTTTTATTTTATTTTCATTTTATTTTAAAAAAAAACAAACAAAAAAAGACCAAAAAAAACAAAAATATATAGATTTAACCTAAACACTTACCTGTTTAAACATGAGGGGATACAGTGAGGACGCTGGCTGGACCGAGGTTCGCTACCGCCGTGGCCGGCTTGACCACCGCGGAGAGGTGCGAGCCTGGGCTTACAGCCGCAGCAGACGTCACTCTCCCCCGTACGGCCGCTCACGCTCTGGCCCGGGACAGAGGCCCTCCTACGCCTCTGTTACCCGTGGCAGGCGTGGCGAAGGCTTTCGCCAAACCTTTGACCAAGGCTACAAGCCACAATTTTTGGAAACCCGGGCTCCTTACGGACCTAGAACAAACAACACAAATAAACACAAGCAGTTCACGAAGACACAGTACAACAACAAGTACGTGAACAACAACAGAAATGCATACAACAACAGAAACACGTACAACAACAGAAATACATACAACAACAGAAACACATACAACAACAGGAACACGTACGACAACAGGAACACATACAGCAACAGGAACACGTACAACAACAGGAACACGTACAACAACACGAATAGGAACAATCAACAACAGCGTGGCGAGGAGGAACGGTCGGACGACCCCGACTTTGTTGGGAAGGTGCGGGTGATACACACCATCATTAAAACTGTCCACCACCTGAAAAACGTGTCGGCGGACGAACCTCCCTCTGCCATCGCCAAAATGGGACAGTCGCTGGCTGACAACATCAAGCCAGCGGCCCCCACTCCTCACACGCAGGCACTGATAGAGGGGAACGCTAAGAATTGGGCCTTCACCACGGTCCTGATTCTTAGAGACCACTATCAGGGGGTCATGGAGCAGGAGGTGGGGAAACTCACCCACATGTCTGCACACCACTGGCGGAGGCCCTTTGAGGTGGCTTCATCCTGGGCCCGCAGAAACCTGGGTCGCCGCCTGGAGGAGGACACATTAAAGCAGACAGAGGCTCTGTTAGTGGCTGGGGTCCCACAGACCACAGACACACACACACCCACACTCACACAAGCACCCACACACACACCCACACTACCAACCACACACACACCCACACTCACACAAGCAACCACACACACACCCACACTTCCAACCACACACACACAGACACCCACACTCACAGCTCCAGTCACACAAACACCCTCACCTGCACCAACGGCGACTCAAACAGAGTGCGTGCCCCCCACCCTCATCATCCCCCCCGTCCCCCTCACCGTGACCCCTCCTCGGGACAACGTCATGGTCGTGAGGGCGGACATTGTCCCTCAGCGCCCGACTATGGTGACCTCCGTGGCCACCATGACGGAGCCTGCCCGGGGAGACTGGTCCCCGGTGATGGGAGAGGACACCCCCCTCCCCCCTGCTCCTCAGGAGACCTCACCTAAGGCCCAGAGGGCCACACGCACTCCAGCCAGGGTCGACAGACCACCAAACCCCTGTGTGTTCGAGGGCTTGGACGAAGACATCAGTCCGAGTCCTGCCCTCGTGCCACCTTCGGGCAGACTGAGGTCAGCTGTCCAGAAAAAGCTGAGTTTGGGGCCAAAAGCAGCGGCTCCTGAACAAACAGCACCACCTAAAAAAACACAAACACAAACACACACAGACAGCACTCCACAGACACCGACATGTAGACCAAGCAGACACATAAACACAAGAAACAAAATGAAGGACTGGAACCTCAGTGTGACGAAGAAGTGGCTTATCATGGGAGACTCGAACGTCGCCAGGATCCCACCCTGCGACATCGAGGGGCTGCAGATCGACAGCTTCCCAGGGGCCACCTTCAGACACGCTGAGGCCATCCTCTCCAGGACCATCGTCTCCGCCACGGTGGAGAAGGTGATCCTGTCCTTCGGCCTAAACAATAGAGGCCAAAACATTCAGCAGACAACAATTAAACAAATGCAGGCAGCAGTGAGGGCTGCCACCAACAAATTTCCTCAGGCGGAGATTTGGGTGCCCTTAATTAATTATTCTGGGGCCCTGCCTGTCTCGGAGATGGATGCCCTCCTCCGCCTGAATGAGTACATCCAGAAAAATCAGAGACACATCCCCAAACTCCCCAACAGCTCCTTTAAAACAGTGGAGGACAAAATCCACTGGACGAAGGACACTGCTGGTCTCATGCTGCAGCATTGGGGCCAGCACTTAAACTAGAAATCCCCAGAAGCCTGCACGCACAGGAGGGGACTAAAAATGTTTTAGTTCTGGCCAAAAAATTCGAACCCACAACCCCACAATTGACCCTGCTTAACAGGGGACTAAATTTTATTCCCACAAAGGGCAGCAATAAGAACCTCATAGAAAAAAGTAGATTTGACTTACAGCAATATCACAGACAATTAAAATTAGCTTCACACTTCCAACATAAACAACAAACAGAGCCCCCTAAATTCACCCCATCCTCCACGTGGACGCCCCCTGCTGGCACACTACCGCCAGAGCTCACTGCCCTCATCACAGCTGATGTCAGTCATTTTGATCAGCACTTCAGACTCAGCCACAATGAGCCAAACCTCAGCCCTGAGGAGGTGGCTGCTCTGGAGGAGCTGAAAAATAACAAAAATATTGTTATCAAGCCAGCTGATAAGGGCAGTGTGGTGGTCATTATGGACAGGGAACAGTATCTGTGGGAGGGGTATAGACAGCTTAACGATAAAAAATATTATTCTAAATTAGAGAAACCTATTTATCCGGACACAATTAAATTAATAGAAAAAATTATAGACAATCTTTACATTAAAAAATTTATTAACTTCAAACAAAAGACTTACCTTATGGGCACACCTGAACCCAGGCCCAGGCTGTTCTATATGCTCCCTAAAATTCACAAGGATCCTGCGAAATGGAGTAGGCCGCACGAAATCCCTCCAGGCAGGCCTATTGTGTCGGACTGCAGCAGTGACACATACAACACGGCGGAGTATATTGACTTCTTCCTGAACCCCCTGTCGATCAAACATGACAGCTACATTAAGGACACATATCATTTCGTGGACATTATTAGGAGCCTTCAAATCCCGCAAAACGCCATGCTATTTACTATTGACATTGACAGCCTGTATACTAACATTGACACACAGGAGGGCATACAGGCTGTCAAAAACACGTTTTACAAATTTAAGGACAAAAAGAGACCAGATAAGGAACTAATTCAATTGTTAGAAATTAATTTGACCCGGAATGATTTTGTTTTTAATTCAGAGTATTTCCTCCAAATCAAAGGCACAGCCATGGGGAAGAAATTTGCCCCGGCTTACGCCAACATTTTCATGGCTGGGTGGGAGACATCAGCCCTGGCCTCCTGCCAAAAGAAACCCCTCCACTACCTCAGGTATCTTGATGATATCTGGGGTGTCTGGTCCCACTCTGAGGAGGAGTTCAAAATCTTTTTACAGACCCTGAACACCCACAACAGGTCCATCACCCTCAAATCCACCACCAGCTACACCTCGGTTGACTTCCTGGACACCACCACCTACAAGGGAGCGGGGTTCAGTGAAACAGGCAGGCTGGATGTGAGGGTATTTTTTAAGGAGACAGACACTCACGCTCTGCTCTTTAGAACCAGCCACCATCCCAAGCACACCTTTGCTGGGCTGGTGAAATCTCAGCTCCTGAGGTTTCATAGGATTTGTAGTGACAAAGGGGATTTTAAGCAGGCCACAAAAACGCTGTTCTCAGCTCTGGCCACTAGAGGGTACCCTCGCTCCTTTTTAAGGAAAAGTCTCAAGACTTTTCTGGAGAAAAGGCCAACACAGACCTCTCCAATCCTCCCCTTTGTCACTACATTTTCCCCGTCAACTGTGAGACTTGTGAGGGTAGTTAGGAGTCATTTTACCTCCTTTATGGCAGACACACAGGTGCTGCAGGAGAGGAGGATCATTGCAGCCTACAGAAAGAATAGGAACCTCCAGTCCTATCTAGTGAAGGCAAAACTGTCGCCTTTGTTGACCTCTGCACCCAGAGGTCACGGGCAATTTTTTAAGCACCAAACATGGCTGCAAAACTCCCAAACCAAAACAATTTTTCAGTGTCAGCTGCGGGGAAGCCCTCTCACCAGGAATTGTGTTTACCTGGTTACCTGTGCCACCTGTGGGGCAAAGTATGTTGGGGAGACAGGAAACACAATCCTGGTGAGGTTCACTCAGCACAGACATAATATTTTGAGGAAAAAGGAGACTCAGAGGCTGGTGGTGGGACACTATGTCCTCCACGGGTGGGACTCTGTCCGAGTCTCTGTTCTCGAGGCCAACCCCAGATGGAGCGTGGCCCAGAGGCGGAGGTCTGAACGCCTCTGGATCATGAGGCTGGGCACGAGACACCCACAAGGCCTCAATGAGAGGTAGGGCATGGTCTCTCTGGGGAGCTGTGATGGCCAGCGCACTGGATCGGGTCCCCTATCCCCTTCCCCTATCCCTAACCCTAACCCTTCCCCTATCCCTAACCCTAACCCTAACCCTTCCCCTATCCCTAACCCTAACCCTAACCCTTCCCCTATCCCTAACCCTAACCCTAACCCTTCCCCTAACCCTAACCCTAACCCTTCCCCTATCCCTAACCCTAACCCTTCCCCTATCCCTAACCCTAACCCTAACCCTTAACCCCTAACCCTAACCCTAACCCTAACCCGATCCCAAACCCCAACCCTAACACGCCCGTGCCTCCAGCTCTCACGTACGAGACGTGCCTGACCCTCAAATTTCCACCTAATGTAAATAATAATATAACAAAAGTAACAAAACATAATACTTACCGTACCTGAAAAGGAAACATTAATAAAAATATACACCATTATCTATACTTACCTTACCTGAAAAAGAAATATTAATATACACCTTAAAGACCTAATACTTACCTCCTATCTACAAAAACTAAATAAACTCATCGAATACAAACACCAAAATTTGAAAAAACACACCAAAACAAACAACACATAGTCAAAAATTAATTTAAATTGCAATTTTAATAAAATATAATAAATATAACCCCCAAAAAACAATTATTAAGAATCCTGCTCTCTCATTGGCTGAAATTCAAAATTCGAATCCGAAAGATGCAGAAGCAGGATCTCTGACTGTGTGTCTGCGAGGGAGGGGCCTGAGCAGAGGTGCTGAGGGGAGATACACACGTCTCTCCTCACTCTCTCTTCGCCCTTCGACCAGAGCAGACGTCTCACTAGGAGCAGACACACACACACGTCAGTTAGAGAATATAGGAGAAATAGCTTTTATTTTGTTTTGTTTTAAACAGGCTGCCTGAAGAAGACCCAGATTAGGGTCGAAACGTTGCAACAAAGCCTGTTATTTAGTTTATCTTTTTCACAACTCTTTTATTTTACAACCCAAATTGTGGTTTTATTTTATTTTCATTTTATTTTAAAAAAAAAAAAACAAAAAAAGACCAAAAAAAACAAAAATATATAGATTTAACCTAAACACTTACCTGTTTAAACATGAGGGGATACAGTGAGGACGCTGGCTGGACCGAGGTTCGCTACCGCCGTGGCCGGCTTGACCACCGCGGAGAGGTGCGAGCCTGGGCTTACAGCCGCAGCAGACGTCACTCTCCCCCGTACGGCCGCTCACGCTCTGGCCCGGGACAGAGGCCCTCCTACGCCTCTGTTACCCGTGGCAGGCGTGGCGAAGGCTTTCGCCAAACCTTTGACCAAGGCTACAAGCCACAATTTTTGGAAACCCGGGCTCCTTACGGACCTAGAACAAACAACACAAATAAACACAAGCAGTTCACGAAGACACAGTACAACAACAAGTACGTGAACAACAACAGAAATGCATACAACAACAGAAACACGTACAACAACAGAAATACATACAACAACAGAAACACATACAACAACAGGAACACGTACGACAACAGGAACACATACAGCAACAGGAACACGTACAACAACAGGAACACGTACAACAACACGAATAGGAACAATCAACAACAGCGTGGCGAGGAGGAACGGTCGGACGACCCCGACTTTGTTGGGAAGGTGCGGGTGATACACACCATCATTAAAACTGTCCACCACCTGAAAAACGTGTCGGCGGACGAACCTCCCTCTGCCATCGCCAAAATGGGACAGTCGCTGGCTGACAACATCAAGCCAGCGGCCCCCACTCCTCACACGCAGGCACTGATAGAGGGGAACGCTAAGAATTGGGCCTTCACCACGGTCCTGATTCTTAGAGACCACTATCAGGGGGTCATGGAGCAGGAGGTGGGGAAACTCACCCACATGTCTGCACACCACTGGCGGAGGCCCTTTGAGGTGGCTTCATCCTGGGCCCGCAGAAACCTGGGTCGCCGCCTGGAGGAGGACACATTAAAGCAGACAGAGGCTCTGTTAGTGGCTGGGGTCCCACAGACCACAGACACACACACACCCACACTCACACAAGCACCCACACACACACCCACACTACCAACCACACACACACCCACACTCACACAAGCAACCACACACACACCCACACTTCCAACCACACACACACAGACACCCACACTCACAGCTCCAGTCACACAAACACCCTCACCTGCACCAACGGCGACTCAAACAGAGTGCGTGCCCCCCACCCTCATCATCCCCCCCGTCCCCCTCACCGTGACCCCTCCTCGGGACAACGTCATGGTCGTGAGGGCGGACATTGTCCCTCAGCGCCCGACTATGGTGACCTCCGTGGCCACCATGACGGAGCCTGCCCGGGGAGACTGGTCCCCGGTGATGGGAGAGGACACCCCCCTCCCCCCTGCTCCTCAGGAGACCTCACCTAAGGCCCAGAGGGCCACACGCACTCCAGCCAGGGTCGACAGACCACCAAACCCCTGTGTGTTCGAGGGCTTGGACGAAGACATCAGTCCGAGTCCTGCCCTCGTGCCACCTTCGGGCAGACTGAGGTCAGCTGTCCAGAAAAAGCTGAGTTTGGGGCCAAAAGCAGCGGCTCCTGAACAAACAGCACCACCTAAAAAAACACAAACACAAACACACACAGACAGCACTCCACAGACACCGACATGTAGACCAAGCAGACACATAAACACAAGAAACAAAATGAAGGACTGGAACCTCAGTGTGACGAAGAAGTGGCTTATCATGGGAGACTCGAACGTCGCCAGGATCCCACCCTGCGACATCGAGGGGCTGCAGATCGACAGCTTCCCAGGGGCCACCTTCAGACACGCTGAGGCCATCCTCTCCAGGACCATCGTCTCCGCCACGGTGGAGAAGGTGATCCTGTCCTTCGGCCTAAACAATAGAGGCCAAAACATTCAGCAGACAACAATTAAACAAATGCAGGCAGCAGTGAGGGCTGCCACCAACAAATTTCCTCAGGCGGAGATTTGGGTGCCCTTAATTAATTATTCTGGGGCCCTGCCTGTCTCGGAGATGGATGCCCTCCTCCGCCTGAATGAGTACATCCAGAAAAATCAGAGACACATCCCCAAACTCCCCAACAGCTCCTTTAAAACAGTGGAGGACAAAATCCACTGGACGAAGGACACTGCTGGTCTCATGCTGCAGCATTGGGGCCAGCACTTAAACTAGAAATCCCCAGAAGCCTGCACGCACAGGAGGGGACTAAAAATGTTTTAGTTCTGGCCAAAAAATTCGAACCCACAACCCCACAATTGACCCTGCTTAACAGGGGACTAAATTTTATTCCCACAAAGGGCAGCAATAAGAACCTCATAGAAAAAAGTAGATTTGACTTACAGCAATATCACAGACAATTAAAATTAGCTTCACACTTCCAACATAAACAACAAACAGAGCCCCCTAAATTCACCCCATCCTCCACATGGACGCCCCCTGCTGGCACACTACCGCCAGAGCTCACTGCCCTCATCACAGCTGATGTCAGTCATTTTGATCAGCACTTCAGACTCAGCCACAATGAGCCAAACCTCAGCCCTGAGGAGGTGGCTGCTCTGGAGGAGCTGAAAAATAACAAAAATATTGTTATCAAGCCAGCTGATAAGGGCAGTGTGGTGGTCATTATGGACAGGGAACAGTATCTGTGGGAGGGGTATAGACAGCTTAACGATAAAAAATATTATTCTAAATTAGAGAAACCTATTTATCCGGACACAATTAAATTAATAGAAAAAATTATAGACAATCTTTACATTAAAAAATTTATTAACTTCAAACAAAAGACTTACCTTATGGGCACACCTGAACCCAGGCCCAGGCTGTTCTATATGCTCCCTAAAATTCACAAGGATCCTGCGAAATGGAGTAGGCCGCACGAAATCCCTCCAGGCAGGCCTATTGTGTCGGACTGCAGCAGTGACACATACAACACGGCGGAGTATATTGACTTCTTCCTGAACCCCCTGTCGATCAAACATGACAGCTACATTAAGGACACATATCATTTCGTGGACATTATTAGGAGCCTTCAAATCCCGCAAAACGCCATGCTATTTACTATTGACATTGACAGCCTGTATACTAACATTGACACACAGGAGGGCATACAGGCTGTCAAAAACACGTTTTACAAATTTAAGGACAAAAAGAGACCAGATAAGGAACTAATTCAATTGTTAGAAATTAATTTGACCCGGAATGATTTTGTTTTTAATTCAGAGTATTTCCTCCAAATCAAAGGCACAGCCATGGGGAAGAAATTTGCCCCGGCTTACGCCAACATTTTCATGGCTGGGTGGGAGACATCAGCCCTGGCCTCCTGCCAAAAGAAACCCCTCCACTACCTCAGGTATCTTGATGATATCTGGGGTGTCTGGTCCCACTCTGAGGAGGAGTTCAAAATCTTTTTACAGACCCTGAACACCCACAACAGGTCCATCACCCTCAAATCCACCACCAGCTACACCTCGGTTGACTTCCTGGACACCACCACCTACAAGGGAGCGGGGTTCAGTGAAACAGGCAGGCTGGATGTGAGGGTATTTTTTAAGGAGACAGACACTCACGCTCTGCTCTTTAGAACCAGCCACCATCCCAAGCACACCTTTGCTGGGCTGGTGAAATCTCAGCTCCTGAGGTTTCATAGGATTTGTAGTGACAAAGGGGATTTTAAGCAGGCCACAAAAACGCTGTTCTCAGCTCTGGCCACTAGAGGGTACCCTCGCTCCTTTTTAAGGAAAAGTCTCAAGACTTTTCTGGAGAAAAGGCCAACACAGACCTCTCCAATCCTCCCCTTTGTCACTACATTTTCCCCGTCAACTGTGAGACTTGTGAGGGTAGTTAGGAGTCATTTTACCTCCTTTATGGCAGACACACAGGTGCTGCAGGAGAGGAGGATCATTGCAGCCTACAGAAAGAATAGGAACCTCCAGTCCTATCTAGTGAAGGCAAAACTGTCGCCTTTGTTGACCTCTGCACCCAGAGGTCACGGGCAATTTTTTAAGCACCAAACATGGCTGCAAAACTCCCAAACCAAAACAATTTTTCAGTGTCAGCTGCGGGGAAGCCCTCTCACCAGGAATTGTGTTTACCTGGTTACCTGTGCCACCTGTGGGGCAAAGTATGTTGGGGAGACAGGAAACACAATCCTGGTGAGGTTCACTCAGCACAGACATAATATTTTGAGGAAAAAGGAGACTCAGAGGCTGGTGGTGGGACACTATGTCCTCCACGGGTGGGACTCTGTCCGAGTCTCTGTTCTCGAGGCCAACCCCAGATGGAGCGTGGCCCAGAGGCGGAGGTCTGAACGCCTCTGGATCATGAGGCTGGGCACGAGACACCCACAAGGCCTCAATGAGAGGTAGGGCATGGTCTCTCTGGGGAGCTGTGATGGCCAGCGCACTGGATCGGGTCCCCTATCCCCTTCCCCTATCCCTAACCCTAACCCTTCCCCTATCCCTAACCCTAACCCTAACCCTTCCCCTATCCCTAACCCTAACCCTAACCCTTCCCCTATCCCTAACCCTAACCCTAACCCTTCCCCTAACCCTAACCCTAACCCTTCCCCTATCCCTAACCCTAACCCTTCCCCTATCCCTAACCCTAACCCTAACCCTTAACCCCTAACCCTAACCCTAACCCTAACCCGATCCCAAACCCCAACCCTAACACGCCCGTGCCTCCAGCTCTCACGTACGAGACGTGCCTGACCCTCAAATTTCCACCTAATGTAAATAATAATATAACAAAAGTAACAAAACATAATACTTACCGTACCTGAAAAGGAAACATTAATAAAAATATACACCATTATCTATACTTACCTTACCTGAAAAAGAAATATTAATATACACCTTAAAGACCTAATACTTACCTCCTATCTACAAAAACTAAATAAACTCATCGAATACAAACACCAAAATTTGAAAAAACACACCAAAACAAACAACACATAGTCAAAAATTAATTTAAATTGCAATTTTAATAAAATATAATAAATATAACCCCCAAAAAACAATTATTAAGAATCCTGCTCTCTCATTGGCTGAAATTCAAAATTCGAATCCGAAAGATGCAGAAGCAGGATCTCTGACTGTGTGTCTGCGAGGGAGGGGCCTGAGCAGAGGTGCTGAGGGGAGATACACACGTCTCTCCTCACTCTCTCTTCGCCCTTCGACCAGAGCAGACGTCTCACTAGGAGCAGACACACACACACGTCAGTTAGAGAATATAGGAGAAATAGCTTTTATTTTGTTTTGTTTTAAACAGGCTGCCTGAAGAAGACCCAGATTAGGGTCGAAACGTTGCAACAAAGCCTGTTATTTAGTTTATCTTTTTCACAACTCTTTTATTTTACAACCCAAATTGTGGTTTTATTTTATTTTCATTTTATTTTAAAAAAAAAAAAACAAAAAAAGACCAAAAAAAACAAAAATATATAGATTTAACCTAAACACTTACCTGTTTAAACATGAGGGGATACAGTGAGGACGCTGGCTGGACCGAGGTTCGCTACCGCCGTGGCCGGCTTGACCACCGCGGAGAGGTGCGAGCCTGGGCTTACAGCCGCAGCAGACGTCACTCTCCCCCGTACGGCCGCTCACGCTCTGGCCCGGGACAGAGGCCCTCCTACGCCTCTGTTACCCGTGGCAGGCGTGGCGAAGGCTTTCGCCAAACCTTTGACCAAGGCTACAAGCCACAATTTTTGGAAACCCGGGCTCCTTACGGACCTAGAACAAACAACACAAATAAACACAAGCAGTTCACGAAGACACAGTACAACAACAAGTACGTGAACAACAACAGAAATGCATACAACAACAGAAACACGTACAACAACAGAAATACATACAACAACAGAAACACATACAACAACAGGAACACGTACGACAACAGGAACACATACAGCAACAGGAACACGTACAACAACAGGAACACGTACAACAACACGAATAGGAACAATCAACAACAGCGTGGCGAGGAGGAACGGTCGGACGACCCCGACTTTGTTGGGAAGGTGCGGGTGATACACACCATCATTAAAACTGTCCACCACCTGAAAAACGTGTCGGCGGACGAACCTCCCTCTGCCATCGCCAAAATGGGACAGTCGCTGGCTGACAACATCAAGCCAGCGGCCCCCACTCCTCACACGCAGGCACTGATAGAGGGGAACGCTAAGAATTGGGCCTTCACCACGGTCCTGATTCTTAGAGACCACTATCAGGGGGTCATGGAGCAGGAGGTGGGGAAACTCACCCACATGTCTGCACACCACTGGCGGAGGCCCTTTGAGGTGGCTTCATCCTGGGCCCGCAGAAACCTGGGTCGCCGCCTGGAGGAGGACACATTAAAGCAGACAGAGGCTCTGTTAGTGGCTGGGGTCCCACAGACCACAGACACACACACACCCACACTCACACAAGCACCCACACACACACCCACACTACCAACCACACACACACCCACACTCACACAAGCAACCACACACACACCCACACTTCCAACCACACACACACAGACACCCACACTCACAGCTCCAGTCACACAAACACCCTCACCTGCACCAACGGCGACTCAAACAGAGTGCGTGCCCCCCACCCTCATCATCCCCCCCGTCCCCCTCACCGTGACCCCTCCTCGGGACAACGTCATGGTCGTGAGGGCGGACATTGTCCCTCAGCGCCCGACTATGGTGACCTCCGTGGCCACCATGACGGAGCCTGCCCGGGGAGACTGGTCCCCGGTGATGGGAGAGGACACCCCCCTCCCCCCTGCTCCTCAGGAGACCTCACCTAAGGCCCAGAGGGCCACACGCACTCCAGCCAGGGTCGACAGACCACCAAACCCCTGTGTGTTCGAGGGCTTGGACGAAGACATCAGTCCGAGTCCTGCCCTCGTGCCACCTTCGGGCAGACTGAGGTCAGCTGTCCAGAAAAAGCTGAGTTTGGGGCCAAAAGCAGCGGCTCCTGAACAAACAGCACCACCTAAAAAAACACAAACACAAACACACACAGACAGCACTCCACAGACACCGACATGTAGACCAAGCAGACACATAAACACAAGAAACAAAATGAAGGACTGGAACCTCAGTGTGACGAAGAAGTGGCTTATCATGGGAGACTCGAACGTCGCCAGGATCCCACCCTGCGACATCGAGGGGCTGCAGATCGACAGCTTCCCAGGGGCCACCTTCAGACACGCTGAGGCCATCCTCTCCAGGACCATCGTCTCCGCCACGGTGGAGAAGGTGATCCTGTCCTTCGGCCTAAACAATAGAGGCCAAAACATTCAGCAGACAACAATTAAACAAATGCAGGCAGCAGTGAGGGCTGCCACCAACAAATTTCCTCAGGCGGAGATTTGGGTGCCCTTAATTAATTATTCTGGGGCCCTGCCTGTCTCGGAGATGGATGCCCTCCTCCGCCTGAATGAGTACATCCAGAAAAATCAGAGACACATCCCCAAACTCCCCAACAGCTCCTTTAAAACAGTGGAGGACAAAATCCACTGGACGAAGGACACTGCTGGTCTCATGCTGCAGCATTGGGGCCAGCACTTAAACTAGAAATCCCCAGAAGCCTGCACGCACAGGAGGGGACTAAAAATGTTTTAGTTCTGGCCAAAAAATTCGAACCCACAACCCCACAATTGACCCTGCTTAACAGGGGACTAAATTTTATTCCCACAAAGGGCAGCAATAAGAACCTCATAGAAAAAAGTAGATTTGACTTACAGCAATATCACAGACAATTAAAATTAGCTTCACACTTCCAACATAAACAACAAACAGAGCCCCCTAAATTCACCCCATCCTCCACATGGACGCCCCCTGCTGGCACACTACCGCCAGAGCTCACTGCCCTCATCACAGCTGATGTCAGTCATTTTGATCAGCACTTCAGACTCAGCCACAATGAGCCAAACCTCAGCCCTGAGGAGGTGGCTGCTCTGGAGGAGCTGAAAAATAACAAAAATATTGTTATCAAGCCAGCTGATAAGGGCAGTGTGGTGGTCATTATGGACAGGGAACAGTATCTGTGGGAGGGGTATAGACAGCTTAACGATAAAAAATATTATTCTAAATTAGAGAAACCTATTTATCCGGACACAATTAAATTAATAGAAAAAATTATAGACAATCTTTACATTAAAAAATTTATTAACTTCAAACAAAAGACTTACCTTATGGGCACACCTGAACCCAGGCCCAGGCTGTTCTATATGCTCCCTAAAATTCACAAGGATCCTGCGAAATGGAGTAGGCCGCACGAAATCCCTCCAGGCAGGCCTATTGTGTCGGACTGCAGCAGTGACACATACAACACGGCGGAGTATATTGACTTCTTCCTGAACCCCCTGTCGATCAAACATGACAGCTACATTAAGGACACATATCATTTCGTGGACATTATTAGGAGCCTTCAAATCCCGCAAAACGCCATGCTATTTACTATTGACATTGACAGCCTGTATACTAACATTGACACACAGGAGGGCATACAGGCTGTCAAAAACACGTTTTACAAATTTAAGGACAAAAAGAGACCAGATAAGGAACTAATTCAATTGTTAGAAATTAATTTGACCCGGAATGATTTTGTTTTTAATTCAGAGTATTTCCTCCAAATCAAAGGCACAGCCATGGGGAAGAAATTTGCCCCGGCTTACGCCAACATTTTCATGGCTGGGTGGGAGACATCAGCCCTGGCCTCCTGCCAAAAGAAACCCCTCCACTACCTCAGGTATCTTGATGATATCTGGGGTGTCTGGTCCCACTCTGAGGAGGAGTTCAAAATCTTTTTACAGACCCTGAACACCCACAACAGGTCCATCACCCTCAAATCCACCACCAGCTACACCTCGGTTGACTTCCTGGACACCACCACCTACAAGGGAGCGGGGTTCAGTGAAACAGGCAGGCTGGATGTGAGGGTATTTTTTAAGGAGACAGACACTCACGCTCTGCTCTTTAGAACCAGCCACCATCCCAAGCACACCTTTGCTGGGCTGGTGAAATCTCAGCTCCTGAGGTTTCATAGGATTTGTAGTGACAAAGGGGATTTTAAGCAGGCCACAAAAACGCTGTTCTCAGCTCTGGCCACTAGAGGGTACCCTCGCTCCTTTTTAAGGAAAAGTCTCAAGACTTTTCTGGAGAAAAGGCCAACACAGACCTCTCCAATCCTCCCCTTTGTCACTACATTTTCCCCGTCAACTGTGAGACTTGTGAGGGTAGTTAGGAGTCATTTTACCTCCTTTATGGCAGACACACAGGTGCTGCAGGAGAGGAGGATCATTGCAGCCTACAGAAAGAATAGGAACCTCCAGTCCTATCTAGTGAAGGCAAAACTGTCGCCTTTGTTGACCTCTGCACCCAGAGGTCACGGGCAATTTTTTAAGCACCAAACATGGCTGCAAAACTCCCAAACCAAAACAATTTTTCAGTGTCAGCTGCGGGGAAGCCCTCTCACCAGGAATTGTGTTTACCTGGTTACCTGTGCCACCTGTGGGGCAAAGTATGTTGGGGAGACAGGAAACACAATCCTGGTGAGGTTCACTCAGCACAGACATAATATTTTGAGGAAAAAGGAGACTCAGAGGCTGGTGGTGGGACACTATGTCCTCCACGGGTGGGACTCTGTCCGAGTCTCTGTTCTCGAGGCCAACCCCAGATGGAGCGTGGCCCAGAGGCGGAGGTCTGAACGCCTCTGGATCATGAGGCTGGGCACGAGACACCCACAAGGCCTCAATGAGAGGTAGGGCATGGTCTCTCTGGGGAGCTGTGATGGCCAGCGCACTGGATCGGGTCCCCTATCCCCTTCCCCTATCCCTAACCCTAACCCTTCCCCTATCCCTAACCCTAACCCTAACCCTTCCCCTATCCCTAACCCTAACCCTAACCCTTCCCCTATCCCTAACCCTAACCCTAACCCTTCCCCTAACCCTAACCCTAACCCTTCCCCTATCCCTAACCCTAACCCTTCCCCTATCCCTAACCCTAACCCTAACCCTTAACCCCTAACCCTAACCCTAACCCTAACCCGATCCCAAACCCCAACCCTAACCCTAACCCTAACCCTAACCCTAACCCTAACCCTAACCCTAACCCTAACCCGGGTTCCCCTCCCTCCCCCCCTCCTCCCTCTACTACCTTACCTTCCCCCTGCCCTAAACCTAACCGTCGGGGCTCCCCTCTCCCTAACCCTAACCCTCCCCCCTCCTCCCCCCCTCCTCCCTCTACTACCTTACCTTCCCCCTGCCCTAAACCTAACCGTCGGGGTTCCCCTCTCCCTAACCCTAACCCTCCCCCCTCCTCCCCCCCTCCTCCCTCTACCACCTTACCTCCCCCCTGCCCTAAACCTAACCTTCATCAACCCCCCTCCCCTGCTCCTCTCACCACCTCCCCTCACTCCCCCCCTTCCACCTCCACGCAACCTCTCTCCACAGACCTCTGTACGCTGGGGGGGTCGGCGGCGGCATCGGGACGCGGCGGAGTGGCACAGCCCCCGTTGCCGAAACGCAACCCCGGACGGCGGGTGAAGGTTGAAATCCACCCAATCCCCCAGGGCACACTCGACCGTCCGGGGCATGCACGGGCTGGGTCCTCTGCCTGCCCCCCTGTCGCCCCCTCCTCCCCTCCCTCCTCACCTTCCCCACACCCAGTCAGCACCCTCCCAGTACAATCACCACCTTACAGCAACATAGTTTTACCCTGCAGTAACACCATTTCATCCTCTCCACCTACAGTTACACACCACAGCCAGCAGGGGGAGCCAGAGCTGCTTGCCACAGAGCCCTGTGAGCCAGACACCAGCATAGAGGTGGATAACAATTCCATGATGATGAAGGGAGCAACGACAGCAAAGCTGAAAACAACCCCAACATCTGAGTTATCCACCTCTCACTCCACCAGGGCCTCTGTGGCGGCACATGGCTCCCCGAGTCGCCCGGAACCACACATACACCCACGCACACACAGAAAAATACAGGACTGGCACTTGGAGGTCCGGAAGAGGACACTCATCATAGGTGACTCCAACCTCTCCCGGATCCCTTCATTCACAGACCCACACATCCAAGTAGACAGTTACCCCGGAGCAAACTTTCATCACATAGCCACCATCCTGAAAAAACTCACCCCATGTCACAACACCACACAGGTCATCTTATCAGCCGGACTCAACAACTGTCTTTCAGAACACGACCCCACCACATTCACCAAACAGTTACAGACAATGTGGAGGACCAGCCAGACCACCTTCCCCAACGCCACCATCTACATCCCTGTAATAAACTTCTCACCCAGACTGGACTCACACAAACGGACACTCCTCACCAAACTCAACAACACCATCACTGCCAAATATAACTTCATTCCAGACATCAACTCACAACTCTTCCGGACTGGCACAGACAATATACACTGGACCTCTGACACGGCCGGGATGTTGTTCAGGTACTGGAAGGAACAGTTAAACTTATAACTGGGGATAACTGTCATACCACACCTCCCCATCAGTCCAACATCACCAACCTCTGTGCCGTTTTCTCCCTCACAGCTGCACAGCTGGAGTTACTAGAAAAAGGACTCACCTTCATTCCCACACCCAACCCACCCACCCGGCCGGAGCTCAGGGGGGACCTGCACACCTTCCACAGGAGGCTGAAACTCCTGGATCACTTCCAGGGGGGGCAGAGGCGGGACCCCGTGCTGTTCACTGGGCCGTCCCACTGGTCACCAAACACGGACACACTCTCACCTGCTATTTCACAACTCATCCATAAAAACAACCAAGCACTCACACATTGGCGCCCCCTGCCACATAGAACGCACAACATTAGTCAGGAACACAAACGCATCATCAGAACATTGGGTAATCACAAACACATAGTCATTAAGCCAGCAGATAAGGGGGGCCAAATAGTTATTCAGGATAGGGACAATTACATCTTAGAAGCACATAGACAGTTAAATAACAACACATATTACCAACCACTGACACACCCACTACAATTAGAGACACAGACACTAGTTAGAAAGATTACAGAAACACTCTACAGACAAAAATTCATCAATTTCAAACGGAAACAATATCTGGACGGTCCCAGTGAGCCCAGGCCCCGCCTCTTCTACCTGCTCCCCAAGATCCACAAGCCTCCTGACACCTGGACGGTCCCCTCGGTGGTTCCGGTCGGCCGCCCCATTGTCAGCGACTGCAACTCCGAAACATACACCATCACAGAATACATCGACCACTTCATCAATCCACTTTCCAAACTGCACCCCAGCTACATCAAGGACACCTACCATTTTGTTAATAAAATAAAACACCTTCAGGTACCCGGTCACACCTTCCTGTTTTCCATAGATATAGATTCCCTTTACACTAACATAGAAACTCCACTTGGTTTAGCTGCAATAAAACATCTCTTCAACAAACACCCAGACCCATCCAGACCCGACAGCCACCTCCTACAACTCCTGCACATCACCCTCACCCGCAACGACTTCACTTTTAATAATCAGCACTACCTCCAGCTGTGCGGTTGTGCGATGGGCCGGAAATATGCGCCAGCCTACGCAGACATTTATCTGGCCCACTGGGAGGAAACGGCCTTCGCCACACTCACCACCAAACCCCTCCTGTATTTCCGGTACCTGGACGACATCTTCGGCCTCTGGGACGGCACACATCAGGATTTCACCACCTTCCTGGACACCCTCAACACACACCACCCCAAAATAACACTGAAACACAACATTTCCACATCTGCAATAGAATTTTTGGACACCTGTGTCTTCTTCCGTGCCTCTAGTGACCAGTCCAAAACACTGGCCACCAAAGTACATTTCAAAGACACGGACCGCCACGCACTCCTCCACAAGTCGAGCTATCACCCCAGGCACACGTACAGAGGTCTGATAAAATCCCAGCTGATACGCTTCCGCAGAATCTGCACCTTCCCGGAGCATGTGGAGGAGGCCACCAGCACCCTCTTTAGTGCGCTGAGGCCCAGGGGTTACTCGAGACGCTTCCTCAGAACCATCAAGGCGGAGGTTGGCCGGACCTTTCAGGATAGATATAACAATCCCAGCGCCCGGCCGCCCGGTCCTACTCTCGTCCCCTTAGTAACCACTTATTCAGAGAACCTAAAGAGGTTAATTTCAACTCTCAGGTCTAATTTTGAGGGGGCGAGGGAGGGCTGTGACGTGCTGGGCGACTGCCGGCTGATCTCCGCCCATCGCAGGAACAAAAACTTGAAAGACTTTCTGGTTCATACAGATTTTAATAAAAATAACCAAGACAGGGAAGCGTCTCGAGGCTCGGACATTGGTTTTATCCGTCTCCCCCACATTTTTAACCCCCATGCCAGAGTCGGTATCAACCCGTGGCAGGCCTTAAAACCCACAACAACTAATGCAGTATATGCCATAAGATGTAAGGCCTGCCACAGACTCTATGTGGGGGAGACTAGAAACGACATCACCGCGCGCATTAGACAGCATTTTTATCATATTAATAGCGGGAATAGCACCACTGTCTTGTATGCACATTTTAAACTCCACGGCCAACACAATGTGCAGAGCATGGGCCTGGAGAGCAACAGGGACTGGACCACTGTCCAGAGACGAGCGGCGGAAAGGAAATGGATCCACCTCTTAAAAACAATAGAACCTACCGGTCTTAATGAGAAATATTAGGGTGGATCCATTTCCTTCTTTTTTAATATAGCTTTTAGTGGGTTTTAGAAAATACTGACCCCCTGACCTCCCGGGGCCTCTCTTACAGGTTTTAACAGGCCGACCCTCTGCGGGCCGGGCTACCCTCCTTCTTTTAATCTTTAGCTCTTATTTTTCAAATATTGATTTTATAGCCCACTCCTCCTCTATGGGATCTTAATTTATTTATGTTTTACCTTAAATTGTCTTATGCATGTTTTAAACCCCCCCCCCCCCCCCTTTTAATTATGTCTATTTATTGAATTTTAAAATGTATCCAGCACTTATTGCATGTATGTTTGTTTAGCACTTTTAGATCCCTATGAGGAGATTCTGGACCCTTTAAAATCTTATTTTAGCCGACTTTTGATTTCTAAATTAGATTATTTATCTTTTAAATTAATTTATGAGGTAGAACCTGCCTGCGGAGGGCGCGCCTCGAAACACTTTTTAACAAATAACAAAAACCTTTTTTAAAGACACCTTGCCCTGTTTTATGACATTTTATTGGACCTCTCCTTGTCTTATACTTGTTTACTTTCTTATCCTCCTTTAACTTAATCAACAAAGATCCTATTATTTTATGAACTGCATTAAGATGTTTTAACAAGTGTAAATAAAGATGTATATATGTTTCTACAATTTTACTAACCCATGTATTTTTATGAGTGTGGTTTTAATGTGAATTTAAGCACTTATTTTATTTATGCACTTTTTTACATTTATTAACTAACCTTTTATCAATTTTAACACTTATTCTTTTATTTTGTAGATACATTTATACTTAACTTTCGCCAGGCCTTTTAATTCAGTTCAGGGCACTTATAAATAGGATCTTTATTTTATCTGTTTTAAATTATGTATTTTATTTATTTAGCTTTTAATTTTCTCTTTCTTAATTTCTAGGACAATGAAAGTCATTTAGCTCCTTGGTGTTTTTATCGGAGGCCCTGGGACGGGGTAGGTTTTAGCCAGCTACAGAGCTCCGCCGACCTCTCCTGCGCGGTGGTCCGGTTACCTTTTTAATTAAAACCAAATTTTAGAGTGTCTTAAGAGGGTCTTAATGAAAACCTTTTGGTTTTTAAGGAGGGTTTTAATTGCAAACTTTTAATTACTTATTAAAACCGTTGGTCCCCCCGAGAGCCCGTGCCCCCCGTAGCGTCCTCCAGAGGACGCTGCGCTTTTACCCAGACCTAACCCTAACCCTAACCCTAACCCTAACCCTAACCCTAACCCCTAACCCTAACCCTAACCCTAACCCTAACCCTAACCCTAACCCTAACCCCTAACCCTAACCCTAACCCTAACCCTAACCCTAACCCTAACCCTAACCCGGGTTCCCCTCCCTCCCCCCCTCCTCCCTCTACTACCTTACCTTCCCCCTGCCCTAAACCTAACCGTCGGGGCTCCCCTCTCCCTAACCCTAACCCTCCCCCCTCCTCCCCCCCTCCTCCCTCTACTACCTTACCTTCCCCCTGCCCTAAACCTAACCGTCGGGGTTCCCCTCTCCCTAACCCTAACCCTCCCCCCTCCTCCCCCCCTCCTCCCTCTACCACCTTACCTCCCCCCTGCCCTAAACCTAACCTTCATCAACCCCCCTCCCCTGCTCCTCTCACCACCTCCCCTCACTCCCCCCCTTCCACCTCCACACAACCTCTCTCCACAGACCTCTGTACGCTGGAGGGGTCGGCGGCGGCATCGGGACGCGGCGGAGTGGCACAGCCCCCGTTGCCGAAACGCAACCCCGGACGGCGGGTGAAGGTTGAAATCCACCCAATCCCCCAGGGCACACTCGACCGTCCGGGGCATGCACGGGCTGGGTCCTCTGCCTGCCCCCCTGTCGCCCCCTCCTCCCCTCCCTCCTCACCTTCCCCACACCCAGTCAGCACCCTCCCAGTACAATCACCACCTTACAGCAACATAGTTTTACCCTGCAGTAACACCATTTCATCCTCTCCACCTACAGATACATACCACAGCCAGCAGGGGGAGCCAGAGCTGCTTGCCACAGAGCCCTGTGAGCCAGACACCAGCATAGAGGTGGATAGCAATTCCATGATGATGAAGGGAGCAACGACAGCAAAGCTGAAAACAACCCCAACATCTGAGTTATCCACCTCTCACTCCACCAGGGCCTCTGTGGCGGCACATGGCTCCCCGAGTCGCCCGGAACCACACACACACCCACGCACACACAGAAAAATACAGGACTGGCACTTGGAGGTCCGGAAGAGGACACTCATCATAGGTGACTCCAACCTCTCCCGGATCCCTTCATTCACAGACCCACACATCCAAGTAGACAGTTACCCCGGAGCAAACTTTCATCACATAGCCACCATCCTGAAAAAACTCACCCCATGTCACAACACCACACAGGTCATCTTATCAGCCGGACTCAACAACTGTCTTTCAGAACACGACCCCACCACATTCACCAAACAGTTACAGACAATGTGGAGGACCAGCCAGACCACCTTCCCCAACGCCACCATCTACATCCCTGTAATAAACTTCTCACCCAGACTGGACTCACACAAACGGACACTCCTCACCAAACTCAACGACACCATCACTGCCAAATACAACTTCATTCCAGACATCAACTCACAACTCTTCCGGACTGGCACAGACAATATACACTGGACCTCTGACACGGCCGGGATGTTGTTCAGGTACTGGAAGGAACAGTTAAACTTATAACTGGGGATAACTGTCATACCACACCTCCCCATCAGTCCAACATCACCAACCTCTGTGCCGTTTTCTCCCTCACAGCTGCACAGCTGGAGTTACTAGAAAAAGGACTCACCTTCATTCCCACACCCAACCCACCCACCCGGCCGGAGCTCAGGGGGGACCTGCACACCTTCCACAGGAGGCTGAAACTCCTGGATCACTTCCAGGGGGGGCAGAGGCGGGACCCCGTGCTGTTCACTGGGCCGTCCCACTGGTCACCAAACACGGACACACTCTCACCTGCTATTTCACAACTCATCCATAAAAACAACCAAGCACTCACACATTGGCGCCCCCTGCCACATAGAACGCACAACATTAGTCAGGAACACAAACGCATCATCAGAACATTGGGTAATCACAAACACATAGTCATTAAGCCAGCAGATAAGGGGGGCCAAATAGTTATTCAGGATAGGGACAATTACATTTTAGAAGCACATAGACAGTTAAATAACAACACATATTACCAACCACTGACACACCCACTACAATTAGAGACACAGACACTAGTTAGAAAGATTACAGAAACACTCTACAGACAAAAATTCATCAATTTCAAACAGAAACAATATCTGGACGGTCCCAGTGAGCCCAGGCCCCGCCTCTTCTACCTGCTCCCCAAGATCCACAAGCCTCCTGACACCTGGACGGTCCCCTCGGTGGTTCCGGTCGGCCGCCCCATTGTCAGCGACTGCAACTCCGAAACATACACCATCACAGAATACATCGACCACTTCATCAATCCACTTTCCAAACTGCACCCCAGCTACATCAAGGACACCTACCATTTTGTTAATAAAATAAAACACCTTCAGGTACCCGGTCACACCTTCCTGTTTTCCATAGATATAGATTCCCTTTACACTAACATAGAAACTCCACTTGGTTTAGCTGCAATAAAACATCTCTTCAACAAACACCCAGACCCATCCAGACCTGACAGCCACCTCCTACAACTCCTGCACATCACCCTCACCCGCAACGACTTCACTTTTAATAATCAGCACTACCTCCAGCTGTGCGGTTGTGCGATGGGCCGGAAATATGCGCCAGCCTACGCAGACATTTATCTGGCCCACTGGGAGGAAACGGCCTTCGCCACACTCACCACCAAACCCCTCCTGTATTTCCGGTACCTGGACGACATCTTCGGCCTCTGGGACGGCACACATCAGGATTTCACCACCTTCCTGGACACCCTCAACACACACCACCCCAAAATAACACTGAAACACAACATTTCCACATCTGCAATAGAATTTTTGGACACCTGTGTCTTCTTCCGTGCCTCTAGTGACCAGTCCAAAACACTGGCCACCAAAGTACATTTCAAAGACACGGACCGCCACGCACTCCTCCACAAGTCGAGCTATCACCCCAGGCACACGTACAGAGGTCTGATAAAATCCCAGCTGATACGCTTCCGCAGAATCTGCACCTTCCCGGAGCATGTGGAGGAGGCCACCAGCACCCTCTTTAGTGCGCTGAGGCCCAGGGGTTACTCGAGACGCTTCCTCAGAACCATCAAGGCGGAGGTTGGCCGGACCTTTCAGGATAGATATAACAATCCCAGCGCCCGGCCGCCCGGTCCTACTCTCGTCCCCTTAGTAACCACTTATTCAGAGAACTTAAAGAGGTTAATTTCAACTCTCAGGTCTAATTTTGAGGGGGCGAGGGAGGGCTGTGGCGTGCTGGGCGACTGCCGGCTGATCTCCGCCCATCGCAGGAACAAAAACTTGAAAGACTTTCTGGTTCATACAGATTTTAATAAAAATAACCAAGACAGGGAAGCGTCTCGAGGCTCGGACATTGGTTTTATCCGTCTCCCCCACATTTTTAACCCCCATGCCAGAGTCGGTATCAACCCGTGGCAGGCCTTAAAACCCACAACAACTAATGCAGTATATGCCATAAGATGTAAGGCCTGCCACAGACTCTATGTGGGGGAGACTAGAAACGACATCACCGCGCGCATTAGACAGCATTTTTATCATATTAATAGCGGGAATGGCACCACTGTCTTGTATGCACATTTTAAACTCCACGGCCAACACAATGTGCAGAGCATGGGCCTGGAGAGCAACAGGGACTGGACCACTGTCCAGAGACGAGCGGCGGAAAGGAAATGGATCCACCTCTTAAAAACAATAGAACCTACCGGTCTTAATGAGAAATATTAGGGTGGATCCATTTCCTTCTTTTTTAATATAGCTTTTGGTGGGTTTTAGAAAATACTGACCCCCTGACCTCCCGGGGCCTCTCTTACAGGTTTTAACAGGCCGACCCTCTGCGGGCCGGGCTACCCTCCTTCTTTTAATCTTTAGCTTTTATTTTTCAAATATTGATTTTATAGCCCACTCCTCCTCTATGGGATCTTAATTTATTTATGTTTTACCTTAAATTGTCTTATGCATGTTTTAAACCCCCCCCCCCCCCTCCCCCCCCCCCTTTTTTAATTATGTCTATTCATTGAATTTTAAAATGTATCCAGCACTTATTGCATGTATGTTTGTTTTAGCACTTTTAGATCCCTATGAGGAGACTCTGGACCTTTTAAAATCTTATTTTAGCCGACTTTTGAATTCTAAATTAGATTATTTATCTTTTAACTTAATTTATGAGGTAGAACCTGCCTGCGGAGGGCGCGCCTCGAAACACTTTTTAACAAATAACAAAAACCTTTTTTAAAGACACCTTGCCCTGTTTTATGACATTTTATTGGACCTCTCCTTGTCTTATACTTGTTTACTTTCTTATCCTCTTTTAACTTAATCAACAAAGATCCTATTATTTTATGAACTGCATTAAGATGTTTTAACCAGTGTAAATAAAGATGTATATATGTTTCTACAATTTTACTAACCCATGTATTTTTATGAGTGTGGTTTTAATGTGAATTTAAGCACTTATTTTATTTATGCACTTTTTTACATTTATTAACTAACCTTTTATCAATTTTAACACTTATTCTTTTATTTTGTAGATACATTTATACTTAACTTTCGCCAGGCCTTTTAATTCAGTTCAGGGCACTTATAAATAGGATCTTTATTTTATCTGTTTTAAATTATTTATTTTATTTATTTAGCTTTTAATTTTCTCTTTCTTAATTTCTAGGACAATGAAAGTCATTCAGCTCCTTGGTGTTTTTATCGGAGGCCCTGGGACGGGGTAGGTTTTAGCCAGCTACAGAGCTCCGCCGACCTCTCCTGCGCGGTGGTCCGGTTACCCTTTTTAATTAAAACCAAATTTTAGAGTGTCTTAAGAGGGTCTTAATGAAAACCTTTTGGTTTTTAAGGAGGGTTTTAATGGCAAAGTTTTAATCACTTATTAAAACCGTTGGTCCCCCCGAGAGCCCGTGCCCCCCGTAGCGTCCTCCAGAGGACGCTGCGCTTTTACCCTGACCTAACCCTGCCAGCGCCTCGGGGGGAGCACTCCTTTAACCCCTTTTAAAACAGACATTCTTTTAGGTTTTTATTAAACCGGTTTTAGTTGGTTTTATGGGTTTTTAAACACCCCCCCTTTTTAGTGCATGCAGGACCTTGGTGCCTGAACCAGTCCGAGCACCCACTTCAGCCACTAATTTACCCAAACAAACAGAGGGTTTTTATTTTTATTTTTATTTTTAGTACATTTTGCTTTAAGTAGAGGAAATTCCTTTATCGCTTTTTAATAACAGTTTTTTACCCCCCTTGTTTTTATTGTTCGTTTTAAACTCTCTCTTATTTCCTTCCCCCCTTACTCCTGCTTTGATCATCTTTTACTCTCTCTCTCCCTTTCCTTGTTTTAATTTTCCTTGGACTGAGCCACAGTCTGCCTCTTTAAGAGGATTCCCTCCGACTAGGTGTGTCACATGTGGGGCTGGACCAATCAGAGGCACGCACCTGTAGGTCCAGCCCCAAACATTTGTCTATACATGGAGTGGGAAACCAAGGACTCTCAGATACCCTCCTGATGAAGCCAGTGACGGCGAAACGTTGAGGACCCCTTTTAATTTTTTAATTTATTTTATTTCTTCTTTTACACAAAACTTTTAAAGTGCTCCTTTAACCTTTTTTTAAGCTCTACGGATTGTTTTTAAACCGTTTTTTACCTCACCATGGTTTTTAACAGCTCCAACAGCGGATTTTAAGCTCACACCATCACCCAAGGAGACCTGCAGCTACAACCCATCAAATACGGTGAGTGACAGCGTTTTAGGTGTGCACACTGAAGAACAGCAAGTCACCACCGTCTGCACGGATCTCCAAGGACACGTCAGCTTTTTATCCTGCTTTTATCCTGCTTTTACTGGTCTTATGGGTTTTACATAAAACCACCCCCTGGAGGGGAGAAAGACTGGTACAGTACCCCCCTCCTTTTCAGACCAGGAGAAGCCCTGCTGAGGAGGCCTTAACCAGGCCCCTGACCTGTGAGTTTTTTAAGAGACTGGTTTTTACAAACAATCTTAATTGCACTTTTATTCACACTTCCTTTTATTCCTCCCCCCCCTCTTTTTAAATTCCCTCCCATCTCTTCCCCCGGGTTGGGTTTCCTCTACCTTTTTAGCTTCAGTTTTTAGGCCCAGACACACCTGTCCACCCTCCATTTTAGCTCCTGGTTTTAGCTCAGGTTGTCTGGCCCTCTTTTTATTTCCTTTATTTCTGGTGCTTCCTCCCTTGTCCGTGGGGGGTGCCAGTATTTTTCCACTCATTCTCTGTGGGGCGTCTATCGGCTGGGTTTCCCCTCACCACTTCTCCAGCTCCACAGCGACATGTCCATCACTCTCACTAACCGCTTCACACCACTAGCGACTCCAGGCCAGGGGAGGAGGGGGAGCACCAACCACTGCTCCACTGCCCCCCCGCCTGGAGCGAGCACCCGACCACCACCGTCACACACACAGCTCACACCGGAACTCCACGTACAAAGTAAACGGTATTTTAAACTCCTTCAGGCCATCCACCACTCCGAAATACTCTACAACACAGTCACAACCGGTTCATTCCCACAGGGGATGATGAAGAAAGCCCACCGCCTCACCGCCTTCATCAAACCCTCTTCACCCAACCTCACCACCTTAGATAAAGTTAAACAGAACACCCACACCTGGATGCAGAACAACATGACCATCCTCACAGAGCACTACGATCACGTTATTGCTGTGGAGCTGGACAACATCCCCCCCTACAGCCAGGAGGCCTTTGACAGGGCCCTCCAGTGGGGGAGGGCGAGGTACAGGAGGAGATTCACGTCCTCCTCGGTCTCCACTCTAAGGGACCTCCTAACCAGGGGGCCCCGGAGCCAGGAGGGCCCTCCTGTGCTTCAACTCTCCCCCACAGACTTTCCTCCCCTCCCCCAAACAACAGGCTCACCCATCACCCTCAGCAACCTCCCTCTTACTGCTCTCCTACCTACTCCCACCTGCCCTCCCTCTTCCTCCTCTCCGGTCTCCCCTATGACCTTACCTGACCCTAACCCTCCTCCCTCCGTTCCTTCTCCTCCTACTGCCTCACCCAACCCCTCCCCTAAACCTAACCTTCGGGGTTCCCCTCTCCCTCCCTCTACCACCTTCCCTCCCCCCTGCCCTAAACCTAACCTTCGGGGTTCCCCTCCCTCCCCCCCTCCTCCCTCTACTACCTTACCTTCCCCCTGCCCTAAACCTAACCGTCGGGGCTCCCCTCTCCCTAACCCTAACCCTCCCCCCTCCTCCCCCCCTCCTCCCTCTACTACCTTACCTTCCCCCTGCCCTAAACCTAACCGTCGGGGTTCCCCTCTCCCTAACCCTAACCCTCCCCCCTCCTCCCCCCCTCCTCCCTCTACCACCTTACCTCCCCCCTGCCCTAAACCTAACCTTCATCAACCCCCCTCCCCTGCTCCTCTCACCACCTCCCCTCACTCCCCCCCTTCCACCTCCACACAACCTCTCTCCACAGACCTCTGTACGCTGGGGGGGTCGGCGGCGGCATCGGGACGCGGCGGAGTGGCACAGCCCCCGTTGCCGAAACGCAACCCCGGACGGCGGGTGAAGGTTGAAATCCACCCAATCCCCCAGGGCACACTCGACCGTCCGGGGCATGCACGGGCTGGGTCCTCTGCCTGCCCCCCTGTCGCCCCCTCCTCCCCTCCCTCCTCACCTTCCCCACACCCAGTCAGCACCCTCCCAGTACAATCACCACCTTACAGCAACATAGTTTTACCCTGCAGTAACACCATTTCATCCTCTCCACCTACAGATACATACCACAGCCAGCAGGGGGAGCCAGAGCTGCTTGCCACAGAGCCCTGTGAGCCAGACACCAGCATAGAGGTGGATAGCAATTCCATGATGATGAAGGGAGCAACGACAGCAAAGCTGAAAACAACCCCAACATCTGAGTTATCCACCTCTCACTCCACCAGGGCCTCTGTGGCGGCACATGGCTCCCCGAGTCGCCCGGAACCACACACACACCCACGCACACACAGAAAAATACAGGACTGGCACTTGGAGGTCCGGAAGAGGACACTCATCATAGGTGACTCCAACCTCTCCCGGATCCCTTCATTCACAGACCCACACATCCAAGTAGACAGTTACCCCGGAGCAAACTTTCATCACATAGCCACCATCCTGAAAAAACTCACCCCATGTCACAACACCACACAGGTCATCTTATCAGCCGGACTCAACAACTGTCTTTCAGAACACGACCCCACCACATTCACCAAACAGTTACAGACAATGTGGAGGACCAGCCAGACCACCTTCCCCAACGCCACCATCTACATCCCTGTAATAAACTTCTCACCCAGACTGGACTCACACAAACGGACACTCCTCACCAAACTCAACGACACCATCACTGCCAAATACAACTTCATTCCAGACATCAACTCACAACTCTTCCGGACTGGCACAGACAATATACACTGGACCTCTGACACGGCCGGGATGTTGTTCAGGTACTGGAAGGAACAGTTAAACTTATAACTGGGGATAACTGTCATACCACACCTCCCCATCAGTCCAACATCACCAACCTCTGTGCCGTTTTCTCCCTCACAGCTGCACAGCTGGAGTTACTAGAAAAAGGACTCACCTTCATTCCCACACCCAACCCACCCACCCGGCCGGAGCTCAGGGGGGACCTGCACACCTTCCACAGGAGGCTGAAACTCCTGGATCACTTCCAGGGGGGGCAGAGGCGGGACCCCGTGCTGTTCACTGGGCCGTCCCACTGGTCACCAAACACGGACACACTCTCACCTGCTATTTCACAACTCATCCATAAAAACAACCAAGCACTCACACATTGGCGCCCCCTGCCACATAGAACGCACAACATTAGTCAGGAACACAAACGCATCATCAGAACATTGGGTAATCACAAACACATAGTCATTAAGCCAGCAGATAAGGGGGGCCAAATAGTTATTCAGGATAGGGACAATTACATTTTAGAAGCACATAGACAGTTAAATAACAACACATATTACCAACCACTGACACACCCACTACAATTAGAGACACAGACACTAGTTAGAAAGATTACAGAAACACTCTACAGACAAAAATTCATCAATTTCAAACAGAAACAATATCTGGACGGTCCCAGTGAGCCCAGGCCCCGCCTCTTCTACCTGCTCCCCAAGATCCACAAGCCTCCTGACACCTGGACGGTCCCCTCGGTGGTTCCGGTCGGCCGCCCCATTGTCAGCGACTGCAACTCCGAAACATACACCATCACAGAATACATCGACCACTTCATCAATCCACTTTCCAAACTGCACCCCAGCTACATCAAGGACACCTACCATTTTGTTAATAAAATAAAACACCTTCAGGTACCCGGTCACACCTTCCTGTTTTCCATAGATATAGATTCCCTTTACACTAACATAGAAACTCCACTTGGTTTAGCTGCAATAAAACATCTCTTCAACAAACACCCAGACCCATCCAGACCTGACAGCCACCTCCTACAACTCCTGCACATCACCCTCACCCGCAACGACTTCACTTTTAATAATCAGCACTACCTCCAGCTGTGCGGTTGTGCGATGGGCCGGAAATATGCGCCAGCCTACGCAGACATTTATCTGGCCCACTGGGAGGAAACGGCCTTCGCCACACTCACCACCAAACCCCTCCTGTATTTCCGGTACCTGGACGACATCTTCGGCCTCTGGGACGGCACACATCAGGATTTCACCACCTTCCTGGACACCCTCAACACACACCACCCCAAAATAACACTGAAACACAACATTTCCACATCTGCAATAGAATTTTTGGACACCTGTGTCTTCTTCCGTGCCTCTAGTGACCAGTCCAAAACACTGGCCACCAAAGTACATTTCAAAGACACGGACCGCCACGCACTCCTCCACAAGTCGAGCTATCACCCCAGGCACACGTACAGAGGTCTGATAAAATCCCAGCTGATACGCTTCCGCAGAATCTGCACCTTCCCGGAGCATGTGGAGGAGGCCACCAGCACCCTCTTTAGTGCGCTGAGGCCCAGGGGTTACTCGAGACGCTTCCTCAGAACCATCAAGGCGGAGGTTGGCCGGACCTTTCAGGATAGATATAACAATCCCAGCGCCCGGCCGCCCGGTCCTACTCTCGTCCCCTTAGTAACCACTTATTCAGAGAACTTAAAGAGGTTAATTTCAACTCTCAGGTCTAATTTTGAGGGGGCGAGGGAGGGCTGTGGCGTGCTGGGCGACTGCCGGCTGATCTCCGCCCATCGCAGGAACAAAAACTTGAAAGACTTTCTGGTTCATACAGATTTTAATAAAAATAACCAAGACAGGGAAGCGTCTCGAGGCTCGGACATTGGTTTTATCCGTCTCCCCCACATTTTTAACCCCCATGCCAGAGTCGGTATCAACCCGTGGCAGGCCTTAAAACCCACAACAACTAATGCAGTATATGCCATAAGATGTAAGGCCTGCCACAGACTCTATGTGGGGGAGACTAGAAACGACATCACCGCGCGCATTAGACAGCATTTTTATCATATTAATAGCGGGAATGGCACCACTGTCTTGTATGCACATTTTAAACTCCACGGCCAACACAATGTGCAGAGCATGGGCCTGGAGAGCAACAGGGACTGGACCACTGTCCAGAGACGAGCGGCGGAAAGGAAATGGATCCACCTCTTAAAAACAATAGAACCTACCGGTCTTAATGAGAAATATTAGGGTGGATCCATTTCCTTCTTTTTTAATATAGCTTTTGGTGGGTTTTAGAAAATACTGACCCCCTGACCTCCCGGGGCCTCTCTTACAGGTTTTAACAGGCCGACCCTCTGCGGGCCGGGCTACCCTCCTTCTTTTAATCTTTAGCTTTTATTTTTCAAATATTGATTTTATAGCCCACTCCTCCTCTATGGGATCTTAATTTATTTATGTTTTACCTTAAATTGTCTTATGCATGTTTTAAACCCCCCCCCCCCCCTCCCCCCCCCCCCTTTTTTAATTATGTCTATTCATTGAATTTTAAAATGTATCCAGCACTTATTGCATGTATGTTTGTTTTAGCACTTTTAGATCCCTATGAGGAGACTCTGGACCTTTTAAAATCTTATTTTAGCCGACTTTTGAATTCTAAATTAGATTATTTATCTTTTAACTTAATTTATGAGGTAGAACCTGCCTGCGGAGGGCGCGCCTCGAAACACTTTTTAACAAATAACAAAAACCTTTTTTAAAGACACCTTGCCCTGTTTTATGACATTTTATTGGACCTCTCCTTGTCTTATACTTGTTTACTTTCTTATCCTCTTTTAACTTAATCAACAAAGATCCTATTATTTTATGAACTGCATTAAGATGTTTTAACCAGTGTAAATAAAGATGTATATATGTTTCTACAATTTTACTAACCCATGTATTTTTATGAGTGTGGTTTTAATGTGAATTTAAGCACTTATTTTATTTATGCACTTTTTTACATTTATTAACTAACCTTTTATCAATTTTAACACTTATTCTTTTATTTTGTAGATACATTTATACTTAACTTTCGCCAGGCCTTTTAATTCAGTTCAGGGCACTTATAAATAGGATCTTTATTTTATCTGTTTTAAATTATTTATTTTATTTATTTAGCTTTTAATTTTCTCTTTCTTAATTTCTAGGACAATGAAAGTCATTCAGCTCCTTGGTGTTTTTATCGGAGGCCCTGGGACGGGGTAGGTTTTAGCCAGCTACAGAGCTCCGCCGACCTCTCCTGCGCGGTGGTCCGGTTACCCTTTTTAATTAAAACCAAATTTTAGAGTGTCTTAAGAGGGTCTTAATGAAAACCTTTTGGTTTTTAAGGAGGGTTTTAATGGCAAAGTTTTAATCACTTATTAAAACCGTTGGTCCCCCCGAGAGCCCGTGCCCCCCGTAGCGTCCTCCAGAGGACGCTGCGCTTTTACCCTGACCTAACCCTGCCAGCGCCTCGGGGGGAGCACTCCTTTAACCCCTTTTAAAACAGACATTCTTTTAGGTTTTTATTAAACCGGTTTTAGTTGGTTTTATGGGTTTTTAAACACCCCCCCTTTTTAGTGCATGCAGGACCTTGGTGCCTGAACCAGTCCGAGCACCCACTTCAGCCACTAATTTACCCAAACAAACAGAGGGTTTTTATTTTTATTTTTATTTTTAGTACATTTTGCTTTAAGTAGAGGAAATTCCTTTATCGCTTTTTAATAACAGTTTTTTACCCCCCTTGTTTTTATTGTTCGTTTTAAACTCTCTCTTATTTCCTTCCCCCCTTACTCCTGCTTTGATCATCTTTTACTCTCTCTCTCCCTTTCCTTGTTTTAATTTTCCTTGGACTGAGCCACAGTCTGCCTCTTTAAGAGGATTCCCTCCGACTAGGTGTGTCACATGTGGGGCTGGACCAATCAGAGGCACGCACCTGTAGGTCCAGCCCCAAACATTTGTCTATACATGGAGTGGGAAACCAAGGACTCTCAGATACCCTCCTGATGAAGCCAGTGACGGCGAAACGTTGAGGACCCCTTTTAATTTTTTAATTTATTTTATTTCTTCTTTTACACAAAACTTTTAAAGTGCTCCTTTAACCTTTTTTTAAGCTCTACGGATTGTTTTTAAACCGTTTTTTACCTCACCATGGTTTTTAACAGCTCCAACAGCGGATTTTAAGCTCACACCATCACCCAAGGAGACCTGCAGCTACAACCCATCAAATACGGTGAGTGACAGCGTTTTAGGTGTGCACACTGAAGAACAGCAAGTCACCACCGTCTGCACGGATCTCCAAGGACACGTCAGCTTTTTATCCTGCTTTTATCCTGCTTTTACTGGTCTTATGGGTTTTACATAAAACCACCCCCTGGAGGGGAGAAAGACTGGTACAGTACCCCCCTCCTTTTCAGACCAGGAGAAGCCCTGCTGAGGAGGCCTTAACCAGGCCCCTGACCTGTGAGTTTTTTAAGAGACTGGTTTTTACAAACAATCTTAATTGCACTTTTATTCACACTTCCTTTTATTCCTCCCCCCCCTCTTTTTAAATTCCCTCCCATCTCTTCCCCCGGGTTGGGTTTCCTCTACCTTTTTAGCTTCAGTTTTTAGGCCCAGACACACCTGTCCACCCTCCATTTTAGCTCCTGGTTTTAGCTCAGGTTGTCTGGCCCTCTTTTTATTTCCTTTATTTCTGGTGCTTCCTCCCTTGTCCGTGGGGGGTGCCAGTATTTTTCCACTCATTCTCTGTGGGGCGTCTATCGGCTGGGTTTCCCCTCACCACTTCTCCAGCTCCACAGCGACATGTCCATCACTCTCACTAACCGCTTCACACCACTAGCGACTCCAGGCCAGGGGAGGAGGGGGAGCACCAACCACTGCTCCACTGCCCCCCCGCCTGGAGCGAGCACCCGACCACCACCGTCACACACACAGCTCACACCGGAACTCCACGTACAAAGTAAACGGTATTTTAAACTCCTTCAGGCCATCCACCACTCCGAAATACTCTACAACACAGTCACAACCGGTTCATTCCCACAGGGGATGATGAAGAAAGCCCACCGCCTCACCGCCTTCATCAAACCCTCTTCACCCAACCTCACCACCTTAGATAAAGTTAAACAGAACACCCACACCTGGATGCAGAACAACATGACCATCCTCACAGAGCACTACGATCACGTTATTGCTGTGGAGCTGGACAACATCCCCCCCTACAGCCAGGAGGCCTTTGACAGGGCCCTCCAGTGGGGGAGGGCGAGGTACAGGAGGAGATTCACGTCCTCCTCGGTCTCCACTCTAAGGGACCTCCTAACCAGGGGGCCCCGGAGCCAGGAGGGCCCTCCTGTGCTTCAACTCTCCCCCACAGACTTTCCTCCCCTCCCCCAAACAACAGGCTCACCCATCACCCTCAGCAACCTCCCTCTTACTGCTCTCCTACCTACTCCCACCTGCCCTCCCTCTTCCTCCTCTCCGGTCTCCCCTATGACCTTACCTGACCCTAACCCTCCTCCCTCCGTTCCTTCTCCTCCTACTGCCTCACCCAACCCCTCCCCTAAACCTAACCTTCGGGGTTCCCCTCTCCCTCCCTCTACCACCTTCCCTCCCCCCTGCCCTAAACCTAACCTTCGGGGTTCCCCTCCCTCCCCCCCTCCTCCCTCTACTACCTTACCTTCCCCCTGCCCTAAACCTAACCGTCGGGGCTCCCCTCTCCCTAACCCTAACCCTCCCCCCTCCTCCCCCCCTCCTCCCTCTACTACCTTACCTTCCCCCTGCCCTAAACCTAACCGTCGGGGTTCCCCTCTCCCTAACCCTAACCCTCCCCCCTCCTCCCCCCCTCCTCCCTCTACCACCTTACCTCCCCCCTGCCCTAAACCTAACCTTCATCAACCCCCCTCCCCTGCTCCTCTCACCACCTCCCCTCACTCCCCCCCTTCCACCTCCACACAACCTCTCTCCACAGACCTCTGTACGCTGGGGGGGTCGGCGGCGGCATCGGGACGCGGCGGAGTGGCACAGCCCCCGTTGCCGAAACGCAACCCCGGACGGCGGGTGAAGGTTGAAATCCACCCAATCCCCCAGGGCACACTCGACCGTCCGGGGCATGCACGGGCTGGGTCCTCTGCCTGCCCCCCTGTCGCCCCCTCCTCCCCTCCCTCCTCACCTTCCCCACACCCAGTCAGCACCCTCCCAGTACAATCACCACCTTACAGCAACATAGTTTTACCCTGCAGTAACACCATTTCATCCTCTCCACCTACAGATACATACCACAGCCAGCAGGGGGAGCCAGAGCTGCTTGCCACAGAGCCCTGTGAGCCAGACACCAGCATAGAGGTGGATAGCAATTCCATGATGATGAAGGGAGCAACGACAGCAAAGCTGAAAACAACCCCAACATCTGAGTTATCCACCTCTCACTCCACCAGGGCCTCTGTGGCGGCACATGGCTCCCCGAGTCGCCCGGAACCACACACACACCCACGCACACACAGAAAAATACAGGACTGGCACTTGGAGGTCCGGAAGAGGACACTCATCATAGGTGACTCCAACCTCTCCCGGATCCCTTCATTCACAGACCCACACATCCAAGTAGACAGTTACCCCGGAGCAAACTTTCATCACATAGCCACCATCCTGAAAAAACTCACCCCATGTCACAACACCACACAGGTCATCTTATCAGCCGGACTCAACAACTGTCTTTCAGAACACGACCCCACCACATTCACCAAACAGTTACAGACAATGTGGAGGACCAGCCAGACCACCTTCCCCAACGCCACCATCTACATCCCTGTAATAAACTTCTCACCCAGACTGGACTCACACAAACGGACACTCCTCACCAAACTCAACGACACCATCACTGCCAAATACAACTTCATTCCAGACATCAACTCACAACTCTTCCGGACTGGCACAGACAATATACACTGGACCTCTGACACGGCCGGGATGTTGTTCAGGTACTGGAAGGAACAGTTAAACTTATAACTGGGGATAACTGTCATACCACACCTCCCCATCAGTCCAACATCACCAACCTCTGTGCCGTTTTCTCCCTCACAGCTGCACAGCTGGAGTTACTAGAAAAAGGACTCACCTTCATTCCCACACCCAACCCACCCACCCGGCCGGAGCTCAGGGGGGACCTGCACACCTTCCACAGGAGGCTGAAACTCCTGGATCACTTCCAGGGGGGGCAGAGGCGGGACCCCGTGCTGTTCACTGGGCCGTCCCACTGGTCACCAAACACGGACACACTCTCACCTGCTATTTCACAACTCATCCATAAAAACAACCAAGCACTCACACATTGGCGCCCCCTGCCACATAGAACGCACAACATTAGTCAGGAACACAAACGCATCATCAGAACATTGGGTAATCACAAACACATAGTCATTAAGCCAGCAGATAAGGGGGGCCAAATAGTTATTCAGGATAGGGACAATTACATTTTAGAAGCACATAGACAGTTAAATAACAACACATATTACCAACCACTGACACACCCACTACAATTAGAGACACAGACACTAGTTAGAAAGATTACAGAAACACTCTACAGACAAAAATTCATCAATTTCAAACAGAAACAATATCTGGACGGTCCCAGTGAGCCCAGGCCCCGCCTCTTCTACCTGCTCCCCAAGATCCACAAGCCTCCTGACACCTGGACGGTCCCCTCGGTGGTTCCGGTCGGCCGCCCCATTGTCAGCGACTGCAACTCCGAAACATACACCATCACAGAATACATCGACCACTTCATCAATCCACTTTCCAAACTGCACCCCAGCTACATCAAGGACACCTACCATTTTGTTAATAAAATAAAACACCTTCAGGTACCCGGTCACACCTTCCTGTTTTCCATAGATATAGATTCCCTTTACACTAACATAGAAACTCCACTTGGTTTAGCTGCAATAAAACATCTCTTCAACAAACACCCAGACCCATCCAGACCTGACAGCCACCTCCTACAACTCCTGCACATCACCCTCACCCGCAACGACTTCACTTTTAATAATCAGCACTACCTCCAGCTGTGCGGTTGTGCGATGGGCCGGAAATATGCGCCAGCCTACGCAGACATTTATCTGGCCCACTGGGAGGAAACGGCCTTCGCCACACTCACCACCAAACCCCTCCTGTATTTCCGGTACCTGGACGACATCTTCGGCCTCTGGGACGGCACACATCAGGATTTCACCACCTTCCTGGACACCCTCAACACACACCACCCCAAAATAACACTGAAACACAACATTTCCACATCTGCAATAGAATTTTTGGACACCTGTGTCTTCTTCCGTGCCTCTAGTGACCAGTCCAAAACACTGGCCACCAAAGTACATTTCAAAGACACGGACCGCCACGCACTCCTCCACAAGTCGAGCTATCACCCCAGGCACACGTACAGAGGTCTGATAAAATCCCAGCTGATACGCTTCCGCAGAATCTGCACCTTCCCGGAGCATGTGGAGGAGGCCACCAGCACCCTCTTTAGTGCGCTGAGGCCCAGGGGTTACTCGAGACGCTTCCTCAGAACCATCAAGGCGGAGGTTGGCCGGACCTTTCAGGATAGATATAACAATCCCAGCGCCCGGCCGCCCGGTCCTACTCTCGTCCCCTTAGTAACCACTTATTCAGAGAACTTAAAGAGGTTAATTTCAACTCTCAGGTCTAATTTTGAGGGGGCGAGGGAGGGCTGTGGCGTGCTGGGCGACTGCCGGCTGATCTCCGCCCATCGCAGGAACAAAAACTTGAAAGACTTTCTGGTTCATACAGATTTTAATAAAAATAACCAAGACAGGGAAGCGTCTCGAGGCTCGGACATTGGTTTTATCCGTCTCCCCCACATTTTTAACCCCCATGCCAGAGTCGGTATCAACCCGTGGCAGGCCTTAAAACCCACAACAACTAATGCAGTATATGCCATAAGATGTAAGGCCTGCCACAGACTCTATGTGGGGGAGACTAGAAACGACATCACCGCGCGCATTAGACAGCATTTTTATCATATTAATAGCGGGAATGGCACCACTGTCTTGTATGCACATTTTAAACTCCACGGCCAACACAATGTGCAGAGCATGGGCCTGGAGAGCAACAGGGACTGGACCACTGTCCAGAGACGAGCGGCGGAAAGGAAATGGATCCACCTCTTAAAAACAATAGAACCTACCGGTCTTAATGAGAAATATTAGGGTGGATCCATTTCCTTCTTTTTTAATATAGCTTTTGGTGGGTTTTAGAAAATACTGACCCCCTGACCTCCCGGGGCCTCTCTTACAGGTTTTAACAGGCCGACCCTCTGCGGGCCGGGCTACCCTCCTTCTTTTAATCTTTAGCTTTTATTTTTCAAATATTGATTTTATAGCCCACTCCTCCTCTATGGGATCTTAATTTATTTATGTTTTACCTTAAATTGTCTTATGCATGTTTTAAACCCCCCCCCCCCCCTCCCCCCCCCCCTTTTTTAATTATGTCTATTCATTGAATTTTAAAATGTATCCAGCACTTATTGCATGTATGTTTGTTTTAGCACTTTTAGATCCCTATGAGGAGACTCTGGACCTTTTAAAATCTTATTTTAGCCGACTTTTGAATTCTAAATTAGATTATTTATCTTTTAACTTAATTTATGAGGTAGAACCTGCCTGCGGAGGGCGCGCCTCGAAACACTTTTTAACAAATAACAAAAACCTTTTTTAAAGACACCTTGCCCTGTTTTATGACATTTTATTGGACCTCTCCTTGTCTTATACTTGTTTACTTTCTTATCCTCTTTTAACTTAATCAACAAAGATCCTATTATTTTATGAACTGCATTAAGATGTTTTAACCAGTGTAAATAAAGATGTATATATGTTTCTACAATTTTACTAACCCATGTATTTTTATGAGTGTGGTTTTAATGTGAATTTAAGCACTTATTTTATTTATGCACTTTTTTACATTTATTAACTAACCTTTTATCAATTTTAACACTTATTCTTTTATTTTGTAGATACATTTATACTTAACTTTCGCCAGGCCTTTTAATTCAGTTCAGGGCACTTATAAATAGGATCTTTATTTTATCTGTTTTAAATTATTTATTTTATTTATTTAGCTTTTAATTTTCTCTTTCTTAATTTCTAGGACAATGAAAGTCATTCAGCTCCTTGGTGTTTTTATCGGAGGCCCTGGGACGGGGTAGGTTTTAGCCAGCTACAGAGCTCCGCCGACCTCTCCTGCGCGGTGGTCCGGTTACCCTTTTTAATTAAAACCAAATTTTAGAGTGTCTTAAGAGGGTCTTAATGAAAACCTTTTGGTTTTTAAGGAGGGTTTTAATGGCAAAGTTTTAATCACTTATTAAAACCGTTGGTCCCCCCGAGAGCCCGTGCCCCCCGTAGCGTCCTCCAGAGGACGCTGCGCTTTTACCCTGACCTAACCCTAACCCTAACCCTAACCCTAACCCTAACCCTAACCCAACCCTAACCCTAACCCTAACCCTAACCCTAACCCTAACCCTAACCCTAACCCTAACCCTAACCCTCCCTCACAGCTGCACAGCTGGAGTTACTAGAAAAAGGACTCACCTTCATTCCCACACCCAACCCACCCACCCGGCCGGAGCTCAGGGGGGACCTGCACACCTTCCACAGGAGGCTGAAACTCCTGGATCACTTCCAGGGGGGGCAGAGGCGGGACCCCGTGCTGTTCACTGGGCCGTCCCACTGGTCACCAAACACGGACACACTCTCACCTGCTATTTCACAACTCATCCATAAAAACAACCAAGCACTCACACATTGGCGCCCCCTGCCACATAGAACGCACAACATTAGTCAGGAACACAAACGCATCATCAGAACATTGGGTAATCACAAACACATAGTCATTAAGCCAGCAGATAAAGGGGGGCCAAATAGTTATTCAGGATAGGGACAATTACATTTTAGAAGCACATAGACAGTTAAACAACAACACATATTACCAACTACTGACACACCCACTACAATTAGAGACACAGACACTAGTTAGAAAGATTACAGAAACACTCTACAGACAAAAATTCATCAATTTCAAACAGAAACAATATCTGGACGGTCCCAGTGAGCCCAGGCCCCGCCTCTTCTACCTGCTCCCCAAGATCCACAAGCCTCCTGACACCTGGACGGTCCCCTCGGTGGTTCCGGTCGGCCGCCCCATTGTCAGCGACTGCAACTCCGAAACATACACCATCACAGAATACATCGACCACTTCATCAATCCACTTTCCAAACTGCACCCCAGCTACATCAAGGACACCTACCATTTTGTTAATAAAATAAAACACCTTCAGGTACCCGGTCACACCTTCCTGTTTTCCATAGATATAGATTCCCTTTACACTAACATAGAAACTCCACTTGGTTTAGCTGCAATAAAACACCTCTTCAACAAACACCCAGACCCATCCAGACCCGACAGCCACCTCCTACAACTCCTGCACATCACCCTCACCCGCAACGACTTCACTTTTAATAATCAGCACTACCTCCAGCTGTGCGGTTGTGCGATGGGCCGGAAATATGCGCCAGCCTACGCAGACATTTATCTGGCCCACTGGGAGGAAACGGCCTTCGCCACACTCACCACCAAACCCCTCCTGTATTTCCGGTACCTGGACGACATCTTCGGCCTCTGGGACGGCACACATCAGGATTTCACCACCTTCCTGGACACCCTCAACACACACCACCCCAAAATAACACTCAAACACAACATTTCCACATCTGCAATAGAATTTTTGGACACCTGTGTCTTCTTCCGTGCCTCTAGTGACCAGTCCAAAACACTGGCCACCAAAGTACATTTCAAAGACACGGACCGCCACGCACTCCTTCACAAGTCGAGCTATCACCCCAGGCACACGTACAGAGGTCTGATAAAATCCCAGCTGATACGCTTCCGCAGAATCTGCACCTTCCCGGAGCATGTGGAGGAGGCCACCAGCACCCTCTTTAGTGCGCTGAGGCCCAGGGGTTACTCGAGACGCTTCCTCAGAACCATCAGGGCGGAGGTTGGCCGGACCTTTCAGGATAGATATAACAATCCCAGCGCCCGGCCGCCCGGTCCTACTCTCGTCCCCTTAGTAACCACTTATTCAGAGAACCTAAAGAGGTTAATTTCAACTCTCAGGTCTAATTTTGAGGGGGCGAGGGAGGGCTGTGGCGTGCTGGGCGACTGCCGGCTGATCTCCGCCCATCGCAGGAATAAAAACTTGAAAGACTTTCTGGTTCATACAGATTTTAATAAAAATAACCAAGACAGGGAAGCGTCTCGAGGCTCGGACATTGGTTTTATCCGTCTCCCCCACATTTTTAACCCCCATGCCAGAGTCGGTATCAACCCGTGGCAGGCCTTAAAACCCATAACAACTAATGCAGTATATGCCATAAGATGTAAGGCCTGCCACAGACTCTATGTGGGGGAGACTAGAAACGACATCACCGCGCGCATTAGACAGCATTTTTATCATATTAATAGCGGGAATGGCACCACTGTCTTGTATGCACATTTTAAACTCCACGGCCAACACAATGTGCAGAGCATGGGCCTGGAGAGCAACAGGGACTGGACCACTGTCCAGAGACGAGCGGCGGAAAGGAAATGGATCCACCTCTTAAAAACAATAGAACCTACCGGTCTTAATGAGAAATATTAGGGTGGATCCATTTCCTTCTTTTTTAATATAGCTTTTAGTGGGTTTTAGAAAATACTGACCCCCTGACCTCCCGGGGCCTCTCTTACAGGTTTTAACAGGCCGACCCTCTGCGGGCCGGGCTACCCTCCTTCTTTTAATCTTTAGCTTTTATTTTTCAAATATTGATTTTATAGCCCACTCCTCCTCTATGGGATCTTAATTTATTTATGTTTTACCTTAAATTGTCTTATGCATGTTTTAAACCCCCCCCCCCCCCCCTTTTTTTAATTATGTCTATTCATTGAATTTTAAAATGTATCCAGCACTTATTGCATGTATGTTTGTTTAGCACTTTTAGATCCCTATGAGGAGATTTTGGACCCTTTAAAATCTTATTTTAGCCGACTTTTGATTTCTAAATTAGATTATTTATCTTTTAAATTAATTTATGAGGTAGAACCTGCCTGCGGAGGGCGCGCCTCGAAACACTTTTTAACAAATAACAAAAACCTTTTTTAAAGACACCTTGCCCTGTTTTATGACATTTTATTGGACCTCTCCTTGTCTTATACTTGTTTACTTTCTTATCCTCCTTTAACTTAATCAACAAAGATCCTATTATTTTATGAACTGCATTAAGATGTTTCAACAAGTGTAAATAAAGATGTATATATGTTTCTACAATTTTACTAACCCATGTATTTTTATGAGTGTGGTTTTAATGTGAATTTAAGCACTTATTTTATTTATGCACTTTTTTACATTTATTAACTAACCTTTTATCAATTTTAACACTTATTCTTTTATTTTGTAGATACATTTATACTTAACTTTCGCCAGGCCTTTTAATTCAGTTCAGGGCACTTATAAATAGGATCTTTATTTTATCTGTTTTAAATTATTTATTTTATTTATTTAGCTTTTAATTTTCTCTTTCTTAATTTCTAGGACAATGAAAGTCATTCAGCTCCTTGGTGTTTTTATCAGAGGCCCTGGGACGGGGTAGGTTTTAGCCAGCTACAGAGCTCCGCCGACCTCTCCTGCGCGGTGGTCCGGTTACCTTTTTAATTAAAACCAAATTTTAGAGTGTCTTAAGAGGGTCTTAATGAAAACCTTTTGGTTTTTAAGGAGGGTTTTAATTGCAAAGTTTTAATTACTTATTAAAACCGTGGGTCCCCCCGAGAGCCCGTGCCCCCCGTAGCGTCCTCCAGAGGACGCTGCGCTTTTACCCAGACCTAACCCTGCCAGCGCCTCGGAGGGAGCACTCCTTTAACCCCTTTTAAAACAGACATTCTTTTAGGTTTTTATTAAACCGGTTTTAGTTGGTTTTATGGGTTTTTAAACACCCCCCCTTTTAGTGCATGCAGGACCTTGGTGCCTGAACCAGTCCGAGCACCCACTTCAGCCACTAATTTACCCAAACAAACAGAGGGTTTTTATTTTTATTTTTATTTTTAATACATTTTGCTTTAAGTAGAGGAAATTCCTTTATCGCTTTTTAATAACAGTTTTTTACCCCCCTTGTTTTTATTGTTCGTTTTAAACTCTCTCTTATTTCCTTCCCCCCTTACTCCTGCTTTGACCATCTTTTACTCTCTCTCTCTCCCTTTCCTTGTTTTAATTTTCCTTGGACTGAGCCACAGTCTGCCTCTTTAAGAGGATTCCCTCCGACTAGGTGTGTCACATGTGGGGCTGGACCAATCAGAGGCACGCACCTGTAGGTCCAGCCCCAAACATTTGTCTATACATGGAGTGGGAAACCAAGGACTCTCAGATACCCTCCTGATGAAGCCAGTGACGGCGAAACGTTGAGGACCCCTTTTAATTTTTTTATTTATTTTATTTCTTCTTTTATACAAAACTTTTAAAGTGCTCCTTTAACCTTTTTTTTAAGCTCTACGGATTGTTTTTAAACCGTTTTTTACCTCACCATGGTTTTTAACAGCTCCAACAGCGGATTTTAAGCTCACACCATCACCCAAGGAGACCTGCAGCTACAACCCATCAAATACGGTGAGTGACAGCGTTTTAGGTGTGCACACTGAAGAACAGCAAGTCACCACCGTCTGCACGGATCTCCAAGGACACGTCAGCTTTTTATCCTGCTTTTATCCTGCTTTTACTGGTCTTATGGGTTTTACATAAAACCACCCCCTGGAGGGGAGAAAGACTGGTACAGTACCCCCCTCCTTTTCAGACCAGGAGAAGCCCTGCTGAGGAGGCCTTAACCAGGCCCCTGACCTGTGAGTTTTTTAAGAGACTGGTTTTTACAAACAATCTTAATTGCACTTTTATTCACACTTCCTTTTATTCCCCCCCCCCCCTCTTTTTAAATTCCCTCCCATCTCTTCCCCCGGGTTGGGTTTCCTCTACCTTTTTAGCTTCAGGTTTTAGGCCCAGACACACCTGTCCACCCTCCATTTTAGCTCCTGGTTTTAGCTCAGGTTGTCTGGCCCTCTTTTTATTTCCTTTATTTCTGGTGCTTCCTCCCTTGTCCGTGGGGGGTGCCAGTATTTTTCCACTCATTCTCTGTGGGGCGTCTATCGGCTGGGTTTCCCCTCACCACTTCTCCAGCTCCACAGCGACATGTCCATCACTCTCACTAACCGCTTCACACCACTAGCGACTCCAGGCCGGGGGAGGAGGGGGAGCACCAACCACTGCTCCACTGCCCCCCCGCCTGGAGCGAGCACCCGACCACCACCGTCACACACACAGCTCACACCGGAACTCCACGTACAAAGTAAACGGTATTTTAAACTCCTTCAGGCCATCCACCACTCCGAAATACTCTACAACACAGTCACAACCGGTTCATTCCCACAGGGGATGATGAAGAAAGCCCACCGCCTCACCGCCTTCATCAAACCCTCTTCACCCAACCCTCTTCACCCAACCTCACCACCTTAGATAAAGTTAAACAGAACACCCACACCTGGATGCAGAACAACATGACCATCCTCACAGAGCACTACGATCACGTTATTGCTGTGGAGCTGGACAACATCCCCCCCTACAGCCAGGAGGCCTTTGACAGGGCCCTCCAGTGGGGGAGGGCGAGGTACAGGAGGAGATTCACGTCCTCCTCGGTCTCCACTCTAAGGGACCTCCTAACCAGGGGGCCCCGGAGCCAGGAGGGCCCTCCTGTGCTTCAACTCTCCCCCACAGACTTTCCTCCCCTCCCCCAAACAACAGGCTCACCCATCACCCTCAGCAACCTCCCTCTTACTCCTCTCCTACCTACTCCCACCTGCCCTCCCTCTTCCTCCTCTCCGGTCTCCCCTATGACCTTACCTGACCCTAACCCTCCTCCCTCCGTTCCTTCTCCTCCTACTGCCTCACCCAACCCCTCCCCTAAACCTAACCTTCGGGGTTCCCCTCTCCCTCCCTCTACCACCTTCCCTCCCCCCTGCCCTAAACCTAACCTTCGGGGTTCCCCTCCCCCTCCCTCCCCCCCTCCTCCCTCTACTACCTTACCTTCCCCCTGCCCTAAACCTAACCGTCGGGGCTCCCCTCTCCCTAACCCTAACCCTCCCCCCTCCTCCCCCCCTCCTCCCTCTACTACCTTACCTTCCCCCTGCCCTAAACCTAACCGTCGGGGTTCCCCTCTCCCTAACCCTAACCCTCCCCCCTCCTCCCCCCCTCCTCCCTCTACCACCTTACCTCCCCCCTGCCCTAAACCTAACCTTCATCAACCCCCCTCCCCT
>NW_027636492.1:0-5000 GCF_947650265.1 Symphodus melops | reverse complement strand
CAATAGATCACACTGTTGTCAGCACAGTGCTGTACTTTGTTTAATTTATTTTGTTTTGTATTTTTAAACGACAAACATCTTTAAAAGAGAAATCCAGGAGGATCCTATACAGAGTAGGACTCTATTATCTCCCGATGGGGCAGTTTAGCCCAGACTCAGCATCTGTTGAGTCCTGTCCATTACAATTAATCCATAAACACACTGCATAAAACTAATCGTCCTTTTGTAACAGCTGAGACACCCGACATAACTTTAAACAGTGACAAAATTGGACTTAGCAAAGATCCCTCCGTCACTGTTGCTGCCAAAACCACCGATATCAACCGCCAGGAATCTGCAATCGGCATCAACCAGGGCAAGCAACACAATGGAGAAGGTCCCCTTGTAATTGTGGAACTGTGACCCCGAGTTGGGAGGTGCCTGGATGACGATGCGTTTGCCATCTAGGGCACCTAAACAATGTGGGAAGTTCCACCGCTCTTCAAACCTCCTTGCCGTCTTCAACCACAGATCCTTGTTAGGAGACGGCATGTGGGATTCTTTCAGCTCCTCCCAGATGGCTTCACAAGTCTCCCTCACAATTTTTGCAAACGTTGAAATTCCCAGCCGAAAACTTGCAGCAATTGTCGTGTAGCTGTCACCAGTGCTTAGAAATCTGCAAAGACAATCAAAGAAACTGTCATTATTTCTTAATAATACAGTAGCACATCATTTCATGACATGGAAGCTAAATACATTTGCTATAACATCCTTATAATCCTTAATGAGACGCGTGCTACACTTGGTCAATGGTAAGAAAAAAGGGTAATTTATTGTGACTAAATCAGGTGGTCTTATGTTGAATCAATATAAATAAGCAAAACAATTACTTTTATCCTGGGACTCTGATATGGTTAAAAAACTGAACCATATCAGAATCAGAAAAAAATGTTATTAATCCCAGGGGCAATTCTGTTATTAAATGACAACAGTTTATCCATTTACTAATAAAGGACATTTAACCAGTACAGAGAGCCCCACATTATTAGTCAGACTGCCCCAACATAACATGGACATTGATTATTTGTGTTCATAACATTTTTTGTTAATTTACTGTCCTCCATAATGTTGCAGTTTCAAACATGTTGATTTACTTAGATGAGGCTTAAAGCAGCAGCTGACTTGTTAATATAGCATTGCCTTAATGAGATTTTTTAATTATGATAAAAGATAATTTAGTGTATTTCCTCCTGTTAGCTTCCTGTTTTTTATTGGTTATCAGGTTACTGAAGGTAAATAACTGTATCTGCAGGTAATGTTTACATCTTAAGAAGATGGGCTTCTCATCTAACATGGATTCAGTGTTCATAAATCATGATTTCATGTTTGTTTCTGTATGCGCTGTATCAGGCCATGAGATTAGAGGCAGACGCAACAGAGGGGCAAAATTTCCTCCACTATGATTTTAAGTTAAGTGCTGAGTTATTTTGTCTTTAATATCATATGTGTAGCCTAGTAAAAGATCGAGACATTAAACAGACAGCCCATCGCGAATGAATGAACAAGATGTGCTGTGCGCACAGCTGGAGCTGTTTACAAACAAACCTCAACACAAGTGATACATTTTACACCAGAGTATCTTCTTACCTCAGACATATGGCTAATCGCTGCTCCGGGTCAATCGGGTTCCTGAAATTGTTGCTCTACCTCCTCAGCTTTGGAGCTAGCTGTTGAAGCAGTATTTCAAACTGTCCCACAGACATCCTAAAGTAGGTCCTGAAGCGGCCTTGGTACAGTTTCAGCTCCTGAACCAAACTGTGAAACTCGCCAAGTTCTTCTCTCCTCTTCAAAATCGGATGTACCCACTTTCCTCGTTTTTTTCTTTTGTTATTGAGCAAAACAAGCACCAGATCATCATCGCTTGATGTTGTCGAGTCCATGATTGTTTGCTGTCTTGACTTGCGTGGCGCGATGTTTTTTTTTTAGAATGTACATAATTTATTCGTAAAATCACGTTGCTCCCGATGTGCATAGACAGGCGCGTCAAAATTCGCCTCCGAATTATTCGCAATTTCGTACCGCTTATTCGCGTCGCCCTTGGTGTGCAAAGGCCTTAAGGGTTAAAGTAGTGGCTAGCCAGAATTTATTCAAAAATACGGAACGATAATTTCTGACTTCCTTTGTGAGACTTTTATTTTGAAAGTGCGCAGGAAGTTGAGTATCATGTGCCGACGGATAGCTTCGAGAGCTCAGCCGTGGTCACGGTACAGGTGAAATGATGAGAATGGAGCGCGACTGGCAAGGAGCTGCTCAAAAGTGGTTAGTAAGTGTTAAATCTTTCTGTTAAATACATAAAATGTGACATAACATATCTAATCGGTTTGAAGAAATGTAGTTCAAGTCTACTGTTGCTGAAAAGTAGTCGAGCTAACGAGCTAATTCGCTAAACAAGCTAGTAAGCTAGCGAATTAAAGAGCATATTGCAGGTTAAAAAAGTTTAAATTAACACTTCATGTTGTCAGATAAGGGCTGTAGAATAAGTACATCAATTTTCTGTATGTTCTTCAACACATAAGTGCTCTAATTTAGAGGAGAAAGTGGCTGTTTTAGCATAGCTGTTTAGAACTCGCTTTTTTTTCAACAATGCGTCATATGACGTAACATAAGGGACTCGTGTTCTGTTACTCTGCTTTGATCGGCTTTATTATGTGTATGAATGAATGAATGAATGAAGCCTTTATTGCCCCTGGGGGAACTTGTCTTGCACCAAGAGCATGAAACACTTTACAAACAAACATTTAGAAGGCAGCACAAAAGAATTAAAGCACAAAAAACACGCTAAAACCTCACATGATTAAAGAGGTGTAATGATACGTGGTAGTGAATGATACGTGGTAGTGAGTGAGATGCCTCCCAGCAATAGTTTGTAATTTGCGTGGTGCACATTCAGGTGCATAGTGTAAGTGGCTTGATTATTCATAGTGTTTTTTGGTGAATTATTCCCACTACCTCAGAAACATGAACAGACACATTGAATATTTCGGCATCAGACACAAAAGCGTTTCCTTATTAATGATTTAAATCTCTGGGTGTTTAACATAAAATATTATATACGCAGACAAGCATTTAATGATTTGATCTGCTGGAATCCTCTGTTATATTCTCTAGTTTGCGCGTAATAGACACGGACAGTCTGTATTAATATATGTAGTCATACGATTTATTATAAATCCAACTCTGTTGCAAGAGAGCATGTGCGTGTGTGTGCGCAGTGGGGAAAGACGCACAGCACGGCACCGTAATAAGTTGTACAGATTTGCCGTTTTTACGAGCAACTCCCATACAACGTACACTTGCACCTTCTACAAATTGTTTTTTAATTGATTGAATGTGATTACAAACTTTACATGCTGATGTGAACACAGCACTAGCCCATATATCGTGAGCTGACACCTGTCACTCAGCAGGACGCCTGCTCCGGGCCTCTCCTCACACCAAAACTTCACTTCTCTCCTGAGGCCGTTATTCCTCTAATCCTGCCTGTTTCTGCTCTCTATCACATCTAACAGGTTCATATAATAAGCCAGTGGACCATTGTATGTAAAGGAATACATATTTTCTTCCTCTTTATTGACGGGAGTGACACTCGGATCCATGATTTTCTATGTTAAACAGACAGATTCAGCGGGACTCCCTTATGTTACGTCACAACCGAATGCCAGAAGTAAAGAGCAAAGACTTGCGAAACCGTACTAAAACGTCTCCAGGAGACCCTGTGGGTTATTAAGTTCTGAATTTCTTTAAAAACAGTATTGTTAACATATTTTCCTATGATTAGTTAAGTTTTGTCTTTAACCTGCAATATGCTCTTTAAGCACGTTTTTATTTAGCATCATGCAAGTTTTCAATGACGTATTTATACGCTTGACTTTGTTAAGCAAAGATGCTCAGAAAGTAAGTTAGACTATGGTCCATATTAGCAGTTACAGTGCCTTTAAATTTAAATAGGCTTTTTTTTGGGACAACAGCTTACTAAAAAATAGACTTGTGTCAAAGTGAAGCGAGATATTATTTACAAAGTAATTAATTAAGCGATTGCAGTATTATGCAGTAAATATTAAACTCCTTTGAAGTGACTCACTTAATTCAACACAGGTGCATCCAGTTGGTATTAGAAGTCGCACAATTAGTGAACCTGAGTCTGGGTGCAGTCTGATTGATTGTAATATAAAGACACCTGAATCTGGAAGGTCCAGTCACTGGTGAATCAGTAGTACTCCTTGATTGAACTACACTATGAAGCCTAAAGAACACTCCAAGCAACTCAGTGAACAGGTAAAAAGCGGTTTTAAACTAAATGGCAAAAAGTGAGTTGCTACTACCAAGACTAACATTGTGCCAGATACTTGAGAAACCTGAGAAGCATAGTTACAACAAAATCTAGAATGATATTAACCATGAATCATTTAACACTGGGCATGATAAGGCAGGAGGTGGATGATACAGACAGGAATGGAAATAGTGAGCAGGAATAAAAACAAGTGTCTGCTCCTAAAATTAAAATAATTCCGCTTAGGTTTTGGACTACAGTCACAAGTTTTTAAAACCACAAAATATCAGATTCCCCATTTTTGTTTTACATTTGAATGGCATCTATTAATTGAAGGAATTTCAGAGGTATAAGCCTGGGGCAGTAAGAAATCTTAACATTATGAAGTTCCTTTCATTTTGAAGTATCTGGACATAAGAATTTGTAAAAACCTTGTATAGCTAATACTTTCAAAGAGCTCAAACGGAAACTGAATCCAATGAAAACCGATTTTATTTTTTTTTTCCCTACAGTTTGAAATGCCACCACGGATTAGCCCACTTGAAAGATGCCATTCAGCATGTTGTGTCAAGGACTGACAAAACATGCAAGTTAGAGGTGAAGTTCATCAATACAGAGAAAGGTAAGTTGGTATCTGATGTGATTTGTCAACGTATACCATCACTATCGCATTAGCATCTGTTGCAAAACT